>NC_142935.1:24991182-24996182 GCF_046866305.1 Octopus bimaculoides
TAGCTCCTACATATATATATATATATATATATATATATATATATATATATATATATATATATATATGTATATAGGCTATTTCAAAAAAACGTTTATCATTTCGCCGTCTAATAACTTTGCTAGTTCTTGTTCAAATGACTTCTAATTTTAACAGCATGTGTAGATACAGGTCAAAATTGTATGCTTAATGTTTGATATGTTTATATTTGCAGGTATAGAAATGGCATTCACTGGAAGAGAAAAAGCGTTTTGTGTGTTGGAGTATTCTGGAACACAGCTCGAACAAGACTGTGCAGCGTGTATTTATGAGAGAGATCTCTAAAAAGTCACTAACAGCAATGCAGATTTAGACATGGTACAAAAATTCAAAGAGGGGTGCTGTTTGTGCAGGGCAAAAGGATCTGGATGACCACTAACATCGGAAGAGACGGTCCAGCGGGTTCGCCAAAAACTCTTGTGAAGCCCAAAGAAGTCCATAAGAAGAGCAAGTCTGGAAAACCAGATTCTTCCAGCGACAGTTTGGCACGTCCTGAGGAAACGATTGCTAATGAAACTCTACAAGCTGCAACTCATTCGGGACATAACGGCAGATGACAAGCGAAAGCGCAAACAATTCTGTGTTAATATACAAGAGAAACATGAAGAAACCGAGTTCAAGGAACGGCTTGTTTTCGGTGATGAGGCCACATTTCATACAAATGGCAAAGTCAATAAGCATAATGTTCGCATTTGAGGTGAAGAAAATCCCCATGCCACATTTGAGCATGAGAGGCACTCACCAAAAGTGAATGTGTTCTGCGCCACCTCCAAGAAACATCTTCATGGCCCGTTTTTGTGAAATCGTTCATGGAATACACATACCTTTGAATATCTCGATCAAATTTGGAAGAATAAATCTTATGTTGCTCAACATTAAGCCTGTTTAATTTCATTTGCTTTGACTATGTAGTTTCTGTGATGTTTACATCTCAAGTGATATCAAAGTTTTTGACTCACCCTTATATATATATATATATATATATATATATATATATATATATATATATATATATGTATATATATATATATATATAAGGTACAGTGTATATATAAATACATAAGAGGAATCCACTAATGGGATTCCTTACGCTAAAAAGAACTGCTAGGTTCTAGAACCACGAAATTAGGGATACATACATACATACATATATATATATATATATATATATATATATATATATATACATACATGCATACATGCATAAATATGAATACCTATATATATACACACAACATACATACATGCATGCATACATATATACATACATGCATACATACATACATACATACATACATACATACATACATACATACATACGTATGTATGTATGAAAATATATATAGTTGAAGCATTTTAAAAAAGAGCTCGATTAAAAACGAAATATGTTCATATTTGTATCTCTAAAATTATGTCAGGCATGAAGTTAATTGTATGCATATATCAAATTTATCATAATCACTCAAAAGCTTGTAATGTCCAGCATTCGTAGCAGTAAAACTGCTGGTGTGATGCCTTTGTCAACAGATAAAGATAAGAAGGTTTAAAAGATTACCAAAATGTAGGAATTAACTCCAGAAAGTAACGGCAGGCAAAGGAAAATTCATGAATTCTTTTAAGTCTTATAAGTTACTTGCTTCAGTCATTGAACTGAGGACATGGTACCATGCTAGGATACCCCGTAACTTAGCGGTTCAGCAAAAAGTACAGATAGAATAAGTACTTGGCTTTAAAAGATCAATACTTGGGATCGTTTCATTCGATTAGAAATTTCTTCAAAGCGGTGCCCCAGCAAGGCCGCGGTCTAATTACTGAAACAAATATAAGATAAACGTCAGAAAGTCGGCGAGCTGGCAGGATTCGTTAGCCAGCCGGACAAAATGTTTAGCGGCAATTGTTCGGCCTTTACGTTCTGAGTTCAAATGTGGCCTTTCATCATTTTAGGATCGATAAAATAAGCAGCATCTGAGAACTACGGTCGATATAATTGATTTAACCTCCCCTTAAAATTTCTGGCCTTGTGCCAAAATTTAGAAAATTATTCAATAGGCAGTTCATTTCAAATCTCCCCTAATGCAGACATATAAAATATCTTTGAACTACACCGTTTTGACCAAATGAAAGCAAATATCACACTAATAGCTACGAATATGGATACATAATAATTGGTTATCCTCCCTTACCATGTTTTCAGTCTTCAGTTCTGGAAACTCTTCGCGCCAAAGAAAATACTAATTCATTTGAGTCATTGATATTTTCATGAAATTGTTTTTATCTCCTGAGGATTATTCAGTATACACGGATCAGGAAAACTACGGTTCAATGTTTAATCGTATATGTATGTATGTATGTATGTATGTATGTATGTATGTATGTATGTATGTATGTATGCATGTATGCAATATAAGCACACACACACACACACACACACACACACACACACACACACACACACACACACACACACACACACACACACATATATATATATATATATATATATATGTGTGTGTGTGTGTGTGTGTGTGTGTGTGTGTAGGGAGAATTCAGAAAAAAAAAACAGAAGACAAAGACAGGTGGTGTTGAAAACAAATAGATGTATTAGTATAACGCTCGGGAATTGAAAAAGTCTTTAGCGTTTCGAGCCTACGCTCTTCCACAGAAAGGAACACAGAAAGAAACAAGGAGAGAAAAAAATGTGTGTAGTGGTCAGCGATCTATCATGGCGAACGTATGAATGTATGTATATATGTGCAGGCGCGTGGGTTAGTGGTTAAGGTGTCAGCATCATGATCGTAAGATTGTGGTTTCGATTCCTGGACCGGGCGACGCGTTGTGTCCTTGAGCAAAACACTTCATTTCACGTTGCTCCAGTTCACTCAGCTGGCAAAAATGAGTAACGTTGCGATGGACTGGCGTCCCATCCAGTTGGGGAACATATACGGCATTGAAACTGGGAAACCGTCCCACGAGCATGGCTAGGCTTTAAAAGGGCGCATTTATTATATATATATGTGTGTGTGTATACATATGTATATAAACTCACTCACACATATATACGTATGTATATATATATATATGTATATATACATACATATATACATGCATTCATACATACATATATAAATGCATACATAATATATACATACATATATATGTGTATGTGTGTGTACACATTTATATATTCAGATATGTTTATTATAAATAAATGTAAATACACATATACACACCCATCGTATAGAGAGAACCCGTCCCCCATACATGTGTGTGTGTGTGCGCGTGTGTATATACGCATATATACACAGAGGCAAACAGACAGACATATAGATAGATAGATAGATAGATAGATTGATTGATTGATAGAGATAGACAGTGTGTGTGTAGTGGGGGAGAGGGAAAATCAAGTAGAAAAAAATCAGAGAGAGAGATAAACAAAAAGTATTAGTCACAAAAGTACGCATGTGTACGTTTGCATGTATGTATATATGCACGCACGCACGTATATGTGTGTGTGTGTACGTGTGCGTTTTTATATGTACGTGTATATGAGTATGTGTTTGTGTGTGCACGTGTATGTATGTGAATATTTGACAAATCATTAATAACAGCCATAGCTTTCGGCAAATTCCATTGCACATTACTTCAACCAGAACAGTTGAGTTATGGATTAAAAACAAACAATTTGATAGGAACAATAAATGATGAAAGACAACACGCAGAAACACGCTTAGTATTTGTCTTTCATCTGCCATTTACCGGATGTTCATGGATTCTGCCGTTGGATTATGGGTATGGTTGAAGGGGAAGAGGTGTGTCCACTAATATGTACTTGGAGCGTCGGACGAAAACAGTCCACAGCTTTGTGTGTAGGTATATTCGTATGAACCAGGTAGAGAAAAAAATGGATGCACGGATCTTCGAGCGAGCGCGTGCACCACACATACACACGGACACACACGAGTACATGCACATTCGTATATATGCACGCGCGCGTGCGTGCGTGTCTATATTCGTATATGTATGTACATATATATAATTACATATGTATACAGCCTATATATGCATGTATGTGTATATTACATTCATGTATGCATATATGTGTGCGTCATCAATGTATATATGAATATATACACGCTAGTGTAAAAGCAGGAAGGAAAATGAGTATTCAATATTATACATACATACATACATACATATATATATATATATATATATATATATATATATATATATATATATATATATATATTTATTTATATATATATATATATATATGAATATACACATATACTTATATATATATATCTCACATCCTCTCTAATTCCATTTTCCTCCCTTTTAGCCCGTTTTCTATGTCTCTCTCTCTCTCTCATCCCCTTTTTCGCCTTCTCTTTTTATCGTTGCTCCTACGTGACCATCGTCCATCTTTCTTTTCCTCATGCGACCATCTTTCTTTCCTGCACGGACGTTCTAAGGACTGAACGTCTCCTATCGCTTTCTTCAAGGGTTGTTCTTTGTATTACTTGTTTTGTTTTCCATTTTTTCTCTCATTATTTGCGTATTTAACTCATTTGTTTTCGTATTTCATGTTGGTACAAGGGGACAAACATAGAGGGGACAAGCAAGAACAGACAAATGGATTAAGTCGATTACATCGACCCCAGTGCGTAACCGGAACTTAATTTATCGACCCCGAAAGGATGAAAGGCAAAGTCAACCTCGGCGGAATTTGAACTCAGAACGTAGCAGCAGACGAAATACCGCTAAGCATTTCGCCCGGCGTGCTAACGTTTCTGTCAGCACTAATCATATCACATGAGAAGTATTGGTACATAATAACTAAGAACCAAACACTGAATTTTAAATGCGACCGGTTATTCGAAAATTTGATAGGTTTGAATAAAAGCGTAGAGGCGTGTGGCGTAGTGGTTATGGTGCTGCATTCATGAACGTCCGGTTGTGG
>NC_142935.1:25006182-25013682 GCF_046866305.1 Octopus bimaculoides
TCTAGATACATATATACACACACACATACAAACATACATACGTACAAATAAACGTTATTGTTCACAGGTAATAAGATACATTAAGAAAAGAAAGAACGAAAGAATAGAAAAAAAAGCCGAACTAACGAAATGTCGAACAGAGCACAGAAGATTCAGGCAATGGTTTAGATAAATGGCAAATAAATCACATATGCTATGTCACTTGCCAATGTTATATGTGAATACACAAGAAGAATACGATGCACGAAGGCAAAAAATATTGTATGAATGTATGTATGTATGTATGTATGTATGCCTGTATATGTATATGTGAATATATATATGTATATACATATATACATATATACATAGACATACACACATAAATGTGTATATATAAATATAAATATATATATATATATATATATATATATATATATATATATATACACATAGCTGTGTGGTAAGTAACTTGCTTACCAACCACATGGTTCCGGGTTCACTCCCATTGCGTGGCACCTTGAGCCAGAGTCTTCTATTATAGCCTCGGGCCGACCAAAGCCTCGTGAGTGGATTTGGTATATATATACATATATATATATATATATATATATATATATATATATATATATATATATATATATATATATATGAATATATGGAAATTGAACCAGTGAGTGTGTTAGATGCTGACCAAAGTATATGAATATATATATATATATATATATATATATATATATATATATATATATATATATATATATATATATATATATATATATATATATATATATATATATATATATATGTATATATATATATATATATATATATATATCGATATATATATATATATATATATATATATATATATATATATACATATATATATACATGTATATATATATATATATATATATATATATATATATATATATATATATATACACATACATATATACACATACAAACGTACGTACATACATACTTACATACGTACGTGCGTACTTAAATACCTACGTACATACATACATGCATACACACATGCGTGAATGCATACACATATCTACATACATGGACACTTTGTAGAAACCAGAAAATCTCAAAGTATTTTTTTTTTTTTTTTTTTTCAAAAAGGCGAATCGAGAATAAAAATAGATTTCTCGATTTTTACCGAAATACACGAAAACACGAACGAACAGACACAACAAACATTAAAGAAAACACATCAGTGACGTGAGATGGAACAAATGATGATGATGATCATAATAATAATAATAATAATAATAATAATCGAATAGTAAAATAAAGCAGTTATATATCTAAAGTTATTCTCACATGATATGACCCTTAGTTTAAAAGTAGGCCCCGCCCCTGTGATAAAAAAAAAAAATTAAAAGAACATGAGTGACAACGACATTCTTTGGAGTTTCCATGGAAAGATTAAAAAAAAAATTAATAAATCGAAAGGAAAAAGAAAAAAAACGAGAAAATAAAAAAGTGCAAAAGTGCAAATAGATTTTCCGGCATATGTATAATATATATATATATATATATAAATATATATATATATATATATATATATATATATATATATATATATATATATATATATATGTATATATATGCATATATATATATATATATATATATATATATATATATATATATATATATATATATATACTTATACATATGCATACGTACACACATATGTACACACACGCACACACACATATATATTCATGTCTACATATGTATATGGATGTGTTTGTGTGTGTACGTATGTATATATATATATATATATGTTGTATACATACAAGCATACACTTACACACATGCGCACGCCTTCTCACGCGCTCACACATATTTGACATCGAACAAATTAAACAAAGAGTTTTCAAAAGTTCTGAACACAAATAAACGGGAAAAAAAGCATATATATATATAAAAGAATAAAAGAATATATATTCAGTTGAAAAGAGCTACGATAGAACAACCAACAGACGACGACTAAGAAAGAATTTTGGGTTCAAAACCCGACTAAGGCAATTCCAAGCGATAACATATTCCACAGTATTATTAAATGCTATAGTTTGTTGCCAAACAACTTGTAAGTGCATGTGCCATTTTATAAAAGCATCGCATATCAGAGACTAGCAGGCCTGCCCGAGGTGATGGCTGGTGTTAGGAGAAAATGCAACGCTGTTTTTGGAGGCTTTTCTCTTGTCGGTTTAATCGCGCATCGCTGTTTGGTATGAAGCCCTGCTTGCCATTTGATATCGAAATGAGCCGATTGCTTGCAGCTGAGCTGTTTGGACGCTGACAATGATATGGAATGTTTGACTGTTGGACTGTTGTGAATTTAACTTGTTTCAGCGCTTGATGGAATCGGCCATACGTGCGTGCGTTATTATACACACTCATAGAACGAGAGGGGGAGAGAGGGGGAGTAAGAGAGATTACACATACATGCAAGCATAACTAGATGCTCACGCACATAAACAGAGAGAGAGAGGGGGGAGACAGACAGACAGCGATAGAGAGAGACACACGGAGAAAGAGAGAAAGAATGAGAGATAGACAGGCATTTAGAGAGACAGACAGGCAGATAAGCAGGTAGTCAGACAGAGAGAGAGAGAGAGAGAGAGAGAGAGAAAGAGAGAGAGAGAGAAAGAGAGAGATAGGGAGGGAGAGCGAGGGAGAAAGAGAGAAATAAAGATTAAAACGTCTGATGTCAAATAGGTCAGCGTCGAATCAACGTCGTCAGAACTACTTCTACAAGTCCAATTCGGTGCTTTACAGTGCTGGAGAAACTTTGCGAACCAAATTGTGTCTCCAAGAATACCTGTGTGGCACCAGTGCATAGAATATATTTTAGTGTTTCTACTTTTCCGCATGTATCCTTGATACATCTTATTGTACCATTCTTCTTTTTGTATTCCTGTTAAGAGACGGCAAAATGTCATAGTACGACCGAATCGAAAGAAATTATTTCCGTATTTTGATCACAGGTAAACTCGATCAAAAACACGACACTGAAAGTTTTATTTCAAATTATATCGTATTACATGAAAGCTCCGGTGCACAAGCCATCAAAAATGATGCTGGCATTGATTGCTTAGCTCTGAGTCATTCTGGAAGTAGCAGATCTGTGATCAGTGGCAAGTAAGCAAAACAGGTTACACAACAACAGTTTTTGTCTCTCCGTGGGAAAAGAGAAAGGAGTGTGTGTGTGTGGGGGGGGGGGGAGACTACATTTTAGATTTCTATCCAAAAGCGTTGTGTGGTACATTTACAAATTAATCAATTAATTAATCGATATCATTAGCGTACGCACTGTTAAGCAAATTAGACAGACCAGTTTAATTGAATCCCAGTTTGTATGCACAGTCGAAAGTTATAAGCAACTCCTGTCTCCATGGACAGAAGAAAGATATTCTTCCTCCGATGAAGGTCTCCGAAGGCAGAAACTGAACGGATCGAACTCACTTCTGCGGCCAACAGAGAAAAAAAAAATAACAAACAAAGCGAAAAAACTTTGTTTACTTTTCACAGTGAGGCTAACATCATATCTTTTATTTTTCATTTGTTTCAGTCATTAGTCTGTGGCCATGCTGGGGCTCCACCCTGAAGAATTTTTAGTCGAACGAATGGATCCTAGTACTTATTATTATTTTTTCTTTGTCTTTGAGCCTGACACTTATTCTATGGGACACTTTTGCCAAACTGCTATGTTATGAGGATGTAAACACACCGACACCGGTTGACAAGCGGTGATGGGGGAACAAAAATAGACACAAAGACACACACACACACACACACACACACACACACACACACACACGTATACACAGTGGACGTGCTTCTTTCAGTTTCCATCTGCTAAATCCACTCACAAGAGTTTGGTCAGTCCGAGGCTATAGTAGAAGACACATTCACAAGGTGCCAAGCAGTGAGACTGAACCCAGAACCATGTGGTTGGAAAACAAACTTCTTACCACACAGCCACACTAATGGACCGTTTCGCAGTTTGTTAACCACTCCTCAGTGGAAACGTAACCAATTTTCTCCTTTTTTCCGTACATCGAAAGTATAGAAAGAATATGTTTACACTCTTATACTTTCATATCACAGCTATCGCTTTCTAATATTATTTTAGTCCTTACGAGGACTTATGCTCGCAACTGTCCTTCTCCTAGCCTAGCTACCTTCCGTGACTGCTAAACGCAGATCGCCCGCTTAGTTATACCACTATTGTAGCTATGGACAGGGTAGCGGCTTTTCCCAGAGACATACATTCACAAACTTTAAATGGTACTCCTCTTCCAGTGGCCTCGATCACGCCGGACGCTAACTGGCCTTGTTGTTAGATAGCCTCTGACCGTAACCACAATAATCCGTCGCTTCGGCACATATTTTACGTATCTAAAATCGTATTACTAATAAAATATATTAACAATACAATATATTGAATTTTGCTTTTTAATTATTCTTCACAATCCCGAAAATTTTTCAGGAAAGATTTGTAATCAGCAAACAGTATGGCTGGCTTTTTTCATTTTTAAATTGCCAAATTTTGATTTAATTTTCGATAATCAGTTTGGTCTTTTTTTTTTTATTGACAGATGCAAGTTTTAATGCTTCATTATAACTTTAACCTTTAACCAAAGTGGTTCACACAGCTGTGCAGGTCGTTACTATATTGGTTTTTTTTTTTTTACAATAAAGAAAGAAGACTGAGCGTTTAGTTTTCTCATGATTTGCGAAAATATTTCCAAGCAGCTGCTTTCCACTTAAAGATGTCAAGACGCAACCGTTGGAATTAACCGACAGAAAACACCAGTAAAATATCAATTCCAGTAACCAACAAAATTCCTCCAACCTTTCTGTCCCACACAATAGACTAAAAAACCTCATCTAGTTATTCAGTAAACTTTCTCCTCCGCCTTTCTTTCTGTCTGCCTGCTCGTCTGTCTGCCTGTCTGTCTGACTCTCTCTCTCTCTCTGTATATGTATATATATATATTTCTCTCTCTGTCTCTTATTTCTCTCTGAGAACAATAAGTCGGCGGCAGAAGAGAAGACGAGCTTTTAAAAGGTTTGAAGCAATTAACGTTGTTCTTATCAAAGGTATTCTTTTTGTCTTTGTGTTATACAAGTACTAAATTACAAGGGCTTTCTTCAAAAGAATTCGAAATACAAAGATAACCGTTTCGCATCGTTATTAATTAGTTGCCGACTTCCGGTCAGGTATAACCAAATAGACCCAGGATACATTATACATTGCCATGTGTTTTAACAAAACAAAAAAAGAAAAGAAAACAAAAAAAATGTGTAGGTTCTGCTTCAGTGACTTAGTACTACGTAAAACTGACAAGAATTAGATCTGACAAGCGGAAAAAAGTATAAGGTTTAATCCCTTTCGAAACTCTGTTTGGTCAATGTCATATTAATTAGCAGAGAACGCAGGTGAAGGAAGAGATGTAGCTTCAGTGTTAAATAGAAAAAAAAAAAAGAAAAACACACACACACACAAAAGAAGATAAAGGAACACAAAAAGGGAGCACTAAATACTTTTGAAAAATAAGATTAGCCTTCTCACGTACAGAAACAGTCGGCATTATTGAAATAATGCTTTCGGTAAGCGGACTCCATCGAAATTGGTATCATTAAGTTTTGTACACGTATTTTCTATTTAGGTATAATTGAATGGCATATGTTAGCTGGTATCTAGTGCTAATTGGCTGGTTATTGTTCTTGTTAAATATCTAGGCTAGATTATCGGTTATATATACATATTAGCATATATATATATATGTATGTATGTATGTATGTATGTATGTATACATGTATGTATGTATGTATATATATATATATATATATATATATATATATATATATATATATATATATGGGAGAATATACAAATAATAACAACAGACGAGGACAGGTGGTGTAAATAACAAAAGTATATATTAGTATGACGCTCGGGAATACGGAAAGTCTTTGACGTTTCGAGCTACGCTCTTCAACAGAAAGAATACGGAGACAAGGAGAAAAACACGGAGAAAAAAAATTGAATAGTGTTCAGTCAACGGTCAATCATAATATACACATATATTTCGTTTTGGGATTTGGTTCACAAGATTCTTTATGTGAGTTTTAGAAAAATAAAGAAGGAAATGAGTGCATATTTTGCCGGTGAGTGTGTTAAATTATAAGGCACTAAAAGAGAATGACTCTCCTCAGACACAACAGTATATATATGTGTATGTATATATATATATGGAAATAGTGTCTGGGTGTTTGTATATAGACCCCGACAGAGATGTAAAGATGCGGCGAAACACAGACTCAGGGGATCTATACGTTGATAACCACATCTGGATCGTAGAGGAATTGAACAAAAACCTGCGGAGGCCAGCAATCTCCTCTGGATATTGTGACGTTTGACTATACATATGGACAATCATCGTGAATATAGGTGATTAGCCTATGACGATCATGATGATGAATACGCACACATACCTACGCCTGTCTCTATCTCTGTCTGTCTGTCTATCTATCTATCTATCTATCTATCTATCTATCTATCTATCTATCTATCTATCTATCGACTGTGATACACGATCCCTATTGATCGCCCCCTCACACGTTTTTTTTTTCTTTTCTTCCCGTGATCCCTTTTGATCCAAATTATCCCCCCCCCCAAAGCTCTACTTTGTAATTTGTCCATTTTCTGTATTTAGCCCTGTGTGGCTATAATAAAAAGATATCTATCTATCTATCTATCTATCTATCTATCTATCTATCTATCTATCTATCTATCTATCTATAAATATAATTAAGGGATCAGCAAATATTTGCTTCACCATATACCGAAGTTCAGAAATAGCAGCTAAAAAAGCTGAGAATCCCACATATAGCATCACTTGTAACTCACAAAGGCAAAAACATGCTATCTGTGGGATTCTCAGCTTTTTTAGCTGCTATTTCTGAACTTCGGTATATGGTGAAGCAAATATTTGCTGATCCCTTAATTATATTTATAAATATATATGAGCTTTTAAATAAGTTCTCCACCAATAATGGTGCTTTCATACCGATGGGCTTGGTAAAAATTGTTAATTGTTAATTGATTTATTAATTAATAATTTGATAATCCTTTACCCTTTTAATTTGTAATAATTATCTATCTATCTATATATATATATATCTAACAGATGTGTTTATATATACATACTCTCACATACTCACTCATTCACTCACACACACACACACACACACACACACACACATACACACACACACACACAGACACACACACACACACACACACACACACACACACACACACACACACACACACACACAAAGACATTCAAACTTTTACTCTAAATTAAAACACATAATTGTGTGTAGAAGACTTGCTTGGAATTATCGGCAACTTTGCACATATTCTTTCTAATTTTGTACTTAGATAGATAAATAGATAGATATGTTTCTTTATTAGCCACA
>NC_142935.1:25028682-25056182 GCF_046866305.1 Octopus bimaculoides
CTTCACTACCGAGCGCTGCTCTGTGTTCCTTGGGTATGTGCTGTGTTTTGCTGTGATGCTCTTATGGTTACTGTATTGAAAGTGTTTTGCGTAGTATATGTGCAGTGCCTAGTAGTGCAATTTTCTGAATGTTATATATATTTGTAAGTCCTGGTGTTTTTGTTATGTATTTGTCTGAATATTTTTTATTATACCTAAGGCGCTTACTATGATAGGAATTGTTTCTGTTTTTAGATTTCACATTCGAGCTACCTCTATTTCCAGGTCTTTGTATTTTGAAAGCTTCTCCATTTCTTTTAGGGAAACGTTGTCATCTGCTGGTTTTGATACATCAATTAGAAAGCATTTTTTTCCGTCATGATCTTTGACAACTATATCTGGCCTATTGGCCTTAATTTCTCTATCTGTGTGTATTGGCATATCCCAGAATATGGTTGCTTTCTCGTTTTCTGTGACCTTTTCTGGCGTAAAAGGTGAGTAATCTACCTCGATGTTAATAATTACCGTGTGGCTGGGAATATAAATTTGTGTATATTTAATCACTTATACTCACTACGTTGGTATGTTAATTCAATAAATTTATTATGGCTTTAACAGTCTGATTCATAATTACTTTCTCGACCCTTTCAGTTCAATTTTACTTTGAATTCTAATTCAAAAAGACAGAATTAATTGTTTTTGAATTTATATTTGATTCATTTCATAATTAAACACATATACGCAACTCTGGTCTGAACAAATATATTAATTAATACTTATTATTCTTAATGAATAATTTGTAAAACATAACCCAATCGCTAGTCCTAATAAAAAATAATATTAATATTAATTTGTTTAACATTACTCTATGTCTGTTTCTTCTAAGGACGGCTTAGTTGCTTCTAGTTTATCCTGTTGCTGATTAATTTTTCTTCTATCTTGATAAATTTAAATATTCCTTAACATAGGCGCAAGAGTGGCTGTGTGGTAGGAAGCTTATGGTAAGGCGGCGAGCTGGCAGAAACGTTAGCACGCCGGGCAAAATGCTTAGCGGTATTTCGTCTGCCGCTATGTTCTGAGTTCAAATTTCACCGAGGTCGACTTTGCCATTCATCCTTTCGGGGTCGATAAATTAAGTACCAGTTACGCACTGGGGTCGATGTAATCGACTTAATCCCTTTATCTGTCTTTGTTTGTCCCCTCTGTGTTTAGCCCCCTGTGGGCAATGAAGAAATAAGAAGCTTGCTTCTCAACCACATGGTCTTAGGTTCAGTCCCACTGCGTGGGAAGTGTCTTCTACAATAGCCTCGGGCAAACGTCAGAAAATATTCGCCTTTAAAACTTGGTCTGAACTACAAAGAGCAATTAGCACGAATATTTGACGCTGCAATTTCGACTGCAGTAACAATAAAAATTGTAGTAGAGACCATGCAATGATAACCCAAAGAAAACAACAAAAAAGTGACCAGAAAATAACTTACAGGAAAGAATGCCAATTTAGCGTTTTGAGATGAAAAACGAAACAAAACAAAAAACTATGTGTTTTGAAAGCCATTTTGTTTTTAGTGAAGGCAGATGCGAAATAAAAATTAGGAATTCGGTGACGTAAAGAATTGAGTGAAAGAGTTTATGTTGATTAAATCGACATTAAATGATTGGCCGGTCACTGAATTCTCAAAGGAAAAGCGATAAATTTATAAACACTTTTATGAAATAAAACAAAAACAAAAACAAAAAAATTATTGCGACGTCAACACGCAGAGACAAGAGACGCCTGACCAGTGGAAAACGATAAACAGTGCATGGATGTCAATGTTTCTGCACAGCATTCAATATTATAGTTCATTAATACAGATGAAAGAAGCATCAAACTCATACAACTGCATTAATATGATCCACTAAAAAGACTTCAATGCGATGAAGATCAGTATGGCCTCTGTCCAGTGGTTTCTATTATTAAAAGCAGGAAATAGTATAGTTCCTGGACAATGCACTTAGTCACTGCTTGCTAGAATCAGCTACAAATTTCCCTCAAATTGCGCCCTGCATTCTTGAAAAGGAATAAGGAACAAAGATAAAATCATTCTAGGTGCATATTGCTAAAACAATGAAAAATGGAACATCATAATGTCGATATCGCAATGGTTTGAAATCTCTTGATAAAAGGCCGGCTCCATTGAGGCAGTCGTAGGGCTCAGCAACAATAACAGGAACAACTCTAATGCTTCAGAACAAAAAATATTTAGTCACAATAAAGTAATTGAATATCATTATAAATTTCTGCATCAGTTTACTGTCGTTTAATGGTAAGCCATCTCTACTAAAAAGCAACAATAATGATAATAATAATAGTTGTTGTTGGCACTCCGTCGCTTACGACGTTGAGGGTTCCAGTTGATCCGATCAACAGAACAGCCAGCTGTACCCTTAACGTAGTTCTCGGGGATATTCAGCTTGACACAGTGTGACAAGGCTGACCCTTTGAATTAGAGGCACAACAGAAACAGGAAGAAAGAGTGAGAGAAAGTTGTGGTGAAAGAGTCCAGCAGGGTTCGCCACCATCTCCTGCCGGAGCCTCGAGTAGATTTTTAGGTGATTTCGCTCAATAAACACTCACAACGCCCGGTCTGGGAATCGAAACCGCGATCCTATGACCGCGAGTCCGCTGCCCTAGCCACTGGACCATTGCCCCTCCACAATAATAATAATAATAATAATAATAATAATAATAATAATAATAATAATAATAATAATAATAGCAATGGAGAGGAACAAACACGAAGATTTACATAGACACACACACACACACACACACATTCTGTCATCTGATTGAGGCCATGCTGGAGCACCGCCTCTAGCCGAGCACATCGACCCCAGCACTTATTCTTTCTAAGCCTTGTACTTAATATGTCGGTCTCTTTTGTTGAACCACTACGTTACGGTGACGTAAACACACCAGCATCGGTTGTCAAGCGATGTTGGGGAGGACAAACACAGACACACAAACATATACATACAAATAGCATATATTATATACGACAGGCGTCTTTCAGTTTCTGTCTACCAAATCTACTCACAGGACTTTGATTGGCTCGAAGCTATAGTAGAAGACACGTGCCCAAGGTGCTACGCATTGGGAACCATGTGGTTCGGAAGCAAGCTTCTTAACACACAGCCACGCCTGCGCCTGTATATCATATATCATATAAAACAGATATCCACAGAGTTTCACCCACAAGTTATCGGTAGGTCGAGTGCTATAGGAGAAGGTACTTGCCCAGAATGCTGTGTTCTGGGACTGAACAGGAAACCAGGCGATTGCCAAGTGAGATTCTTAACCACAAGGCATTTTTTTGTTGAATTTGCGATAATGACAATCACGATGGCAACAACAACAAAGACGACGATGAGTAGGAGGAGGAGAAGAAGGAGGAAGAGGAAGAAATGAGAGGAATAAGCTTGAAATCTAGCGAATTGGTTTGCATATGTGCTATGCATTATAGACTTTCACCCCATTCCTGATGCGTCTACCTATATGGAAGCAAAAACCAATGCTTGTAAAAGAATACATACATACATGCTATAACTGTCTAAACTTAATGGTTTACGTCCATTGTTCCAAGCTAGCATGAGATGAATGGTTGTGCAAATAGGATGCATTGAATATTCCACAGGAAAATTAAACACTATCTGGTTCTTAAAATAAATACACTATATCGAACAATATACCACATAGAATATATACGCATATGTGTATATGTGTGTGTGCATGTGCGTGTATATATATGGGTATCTAAATATATATATACGTATCTACGTATGTGTATCTATGTATTATATATATATATATATGTATGTGTGTGTGTATGTGTGTGTGTGTGTATACCTACATTATATATGTGCTTGTGTGAATGCATGCACATGTATGTATCTCTCTGTCTATTTATTTATCTATCTATTTCTCTCTCTCTCTCTCTCTCTCTCTCTTGTTGGCTACCTATTTCTCTCCCTTCTCTCTGTGTATATATATATGTATATATATATATATATATATATATATATATATATATATATATATATATATATATATATATATATATATATATATGTATGTATGTATGTATATATATATATATATATATATATATATATATATATATATATATATAAATAGTCACAAATGTGTGTATCATACATGCTTAAGATATTTGTAAAAGAGGGTTTTATATACTAATGTATAGTGAAAAAAAAACTGTTTTGTATATAATAAGCATATTATAAAATGTTTAATAAAAGTCTTCTTTTATATATACTAAATGTATTTGTAAAAGTCGATTTTTTTATAGTAAATATATAGTAAAAAAAAGATCTTATTTTCTTACCATACAAGTCTAGTGGAATGTCTAGTAAAAAGTTCGTTTTATAAATTAAATGTGTCTAAAAGTATGATTTATATACTCAATGTATTTGAAAAACCGTATTATGTTTATTAAATGCGTAGTAAGTGACAATATGCTTCACAATAAACCTATAGCAAAATGTTTCGTAAAAGTCTGCTTCATATACTAATCGCATGATTCATATGAATTTAAAAAGGCTTCTTTATGTAGTAAAACGTATAGTAAGCATGTGGTTTGTGTACTAAATGGAGGAGGGGAGAAAATTAAAGAAATAAAAGCACACACTCTAGAGATATTTGCGCAAGTCCAAACTAAATACTTTTAGGTAGCGTGAATGTTTCAGTTCAAACGATTTTGTCATCTTATTTAGCCTTAAGTTAACACTGGTTGTGCAAACGTAAGATCAAATATATCCAAAGTAAGACTGTCTTTCTATTCCTTCATGCATAGTAACTCATAGACTTTAATATATCCATTTTTAAAACGGTATCTGTCAAGAGTGTCATGGTAGTTATTTAGCTATAAGGTATGTACGTAGTTATATGAATTGCGGTTTTGAGGTCTGATATATTATGTCCTCTGTTAAATGAATCCAGGATGGATAATAATAAACATATTCAAAGACAAGTTGTAATTGACCGCAAAGAAATATTTATTACTAGCGCTAAAATTAGATACAGCACACTGGTAGGACATTAATAATTGTCAAAACATTGTATAGTTTTAAATACTCATAAAAATGATGATAGAAAGATTAGAAAAACCTGAAGTACAGTATCACAAAAATTCTGGTTAGAATTTTATTTAAATATTGGTAAGACGCGAGGCATAACGTCAAGAATTCTGGTTTGAATTCTGTTCAAGCTGAAAACTGCTAAGTGAAATCAAACTGTTCTCACATCAAAGTCCCAGGTCGCTCGTAGCAAATCTCTCCTCCCTAGGGACTTGGCGGGCCAAAACATGCCACGTTATAGCTAATAAACAGACGCTAGGCGAGTTCATCACATTAAAGGGGTGGACGGTCCAAGTAAAACTAAATGGCTCCGACTATCACGTGGTGAACCAAAATGGATAGTTAAAAGTAAAAAGTCATAATGTGGGCAGCTAAAGTTCAAGAGTGATCATTCTTTCGTTACAATTACATTGATTGTCACATTAACTAAAATTGACTCACATTCTGAATATCAAACTAATGTTCTCTCGTAGATACGAGAACTCTTGTCGGTTAGACACTCTCACATACCGTCTTTTTTCAGAAAGAAGTTCGTTGAATTGTGTTGCCACTCAAACTAAAAACCACAACAGTGTTCTGTTACACTGGCTAGGAAACTGTTATATAACGCCACTTGTCCGTATCGGGGCAGAAATGCAGACAATTTACAGGGCAATGGAGAAGAAGATAGAGGCGCTTGAGATGTGGATAGTTTGAAATGTGGATTGGGCAGGGTTAGCAGGAAATACAGGATAACAAACGCTGCTATACTAAAAAAGAAATCTCAAGCTGCTGACAGGAATGAAGTCCACAAAGCTTTCATATTTTGGACTTATACGAGTCACTACCCAAGACCATTCTTTCAGAAAGTGTGGGGTGGGGGAAAGAGCCAGAAGTTGTCAAAGATGTTTGCGAACTGACGAAGAATGGATTGTAAATAAGGTCCAAGTAATTGCATGCATGCAGCACAGCATAAAGGAAGCTGGAGAGTCTTGGCAAGCCGACCATTAGACATAGAGAGGGCAATGAACTGAGAAATGATGATAATCACAAGCGTTTCAGAATTCACGCCAGTTCTACCTGTTATCGCTTAAGAGTTTGTTATCACTACGCTTTCAACTTTGCTCCAAACCAAACAGCAAAATATCCGGCATATTTCTAACTGTCAATGCTATGTCAGAACAGCAGTTTCTTTTCATATCAAGCACAGTAATACAAACTTCTGGAAGCATTAGTTATTTCCAACTCTTCAATTAAAGAATTTTTCATATTTTAATGCTGTAATTTACCACACCTGTTCCTCCTTCAAACAACTACTTGTAACTTCAACATTAGCAGACTTTTCTTCATTTTGCGTTTTTTTTAAAATATGCTTATAACATTTAACGTGTCGTCTGACGCTATCGTCTGTTTTATCTTTGCTGTCTTTACGTGCTGAATTGTCGATAAACTAGCATTTTACCGACAATGAATCTTTTCTTTGTGACGCCATGTATTTAGCTCTTACATGTATGTTGAATTTTCGTCACATATCTATCTTAATGTTATGCAAATACAAGCTTCTATTATTATTTTGCATTTTGCAACATTTTGCATAGCTGTAAGATATTTTCATTTTGACTAGATCATATTCTAAACTTGTTCACGTTATTTGAAATGGCAATTTTTGTTTGAAACTTATTCAATCAAATACCTTCTGTTTATAATATTTTGTACTTCCTTGTTTAGCATGGCCAAAGGATTTTCTCTTCTGTTACAATTTAAATATTATATATATATATATATATATATATATATATATATATGCATGCGTGTGTGTGTGTGTGTGTGTGTGTATACATGTTTTGAAGTTGCTATTTGTGTAATAGTATATTAGAACTCGTAATAGTACTTAGTGACCTTCCGTAACAACTCACCAATACTAATCCACTAAAACCTCTACACACGTTCTGTAATTGTACAAACAATGACGATAATGACGATAATGCACTAGAAAGCAACTTCAAAGCTAAATAGTTTGCTTATTGCTTCACCGTCAACACAAATTTAACATCAAGATCCTCTATCAGTTTAACAGCTAATTCATTTAAAATTAGATTTTATCAACATATACAGACTCTTCGCCGTCGAAGCTTTTGGGGAATTTAATATCGAACAAAGCATCATTTGATATAAGACAGAAAATACTTTTATTCGCAAAACCATTTACGACCTTCAGAATACCTTGCCATCTTTGCACCCCTGAGTTTTTTGAAAATATGCTTTCCATGACTTCCCAGCCACATGGTTCCGAGCTCAATCCCACTGCGTAGCACGTTGGAGAAGTGTCTTCAAGTATAGCCTGAGACCGACATACCGACCGGTGTTGGTATGGTTAAGGCTGTAATCTAATGACTTAAACACGTAACAGGTAAGAGATGAACCAATCAAGATCTCCAAAATATTCTCACCTTATTTCTCAACATTTGCCGAAATAGAATAAATGAAAATTTATTAAGCATTTCTTCCGTTTAGATATAAATCTCTTTAGATGTGCAATAAAATATCATTGAAAGTAATTATACTAATAATAATTTTAGTGAGGTCTTTTTGATTATTTGTTTTTTCCGTGTGGATATTTGGACTCACTTAGGAACCCCCATTTATGCTGAAGAACTTTATCAGCAACAGAAAATGTGTCATTAATATTCTTGTGTATTTTGGAACAAGGCCAGCAGTTTTGAGGGGATGGGGCGAATCGATTACATCGACCCCTAAAAAACTTAATTGAGTTCGCATTTTGGAATAAGGTTAGCAATTTCGGAGGAGGGGTTTAGTCGATTACATCGACCCCGAAATGATGAAAAGCAAAACCGACCTCGGCGGAATTTGAACTCAAAACATAAAGATAGACGAAATGCTGCTAAGCGCTTTGTCAAACGTGCTAATGACTCTACCAACTCACCGACTGAAATGCAGTATTAATAATTCTGTAATAAATGTCTGTATTTGATAAACATAGACGCTGTAAATGTTCTGTCTCTTTGTACTTCAACCAATTAGTGGCATTTGATTTTATTGTACCATAGTATTTCATTCTTTTCCATGAAGCAACAAGTCTCACACTTCCACCTTCCACGCTAACAACAATCAATCGAGGCTAGACATATTTCAACATTCATTATAGTAAATTACATTTTATGATAATATATATGTTATTATATATCCAAATTATTTTCTAGATAAGATTTTTTGTTGAATATTATAGATAATTTCTGCACGTTTCATATAGTAATTTATATTGTATTACATATTTTTGTTTCGTAAAGATTCCACACACATAAATATCACAGGTATAATAGAAAACCATGCTAAACTAATATCAAAACTAAATATTCTTGTTCATATATAATTCTATAGTAATTATACATGTAAACTATACAACTAACACTACTAAAAAATATTACGTTTTGATTTCGTCATCATTTTCTTGTACGAAATTATTTAAGTAACCTTTTGTCTTTTTCTTGTCAATAGTTTAATTGTTAAAACAATTAAGTTGATTATTCAACAAAGGTAATTTCTGATTTTACAGTAAATCTTTAAAAAAAAATGTACTTTTTCGAAAATTTTTCTGCTGAGATAATCTCTCCGTTGTATCTTAGTAAATACACCAGAGGGAGCTAGTAGGACATATTGATTTTGTTCAAAACATTAACTCGTTTATTAATTTGAAAATGTTTTAATGTTCTAATACATTAACAAAAAGTAGATAATTAACTCAAACAGTTTAATTGTTATCAATAGGTATTTACTAAAATTGAACTCGTTTAGAATTCCTTCTACCATTTAAAAATATTAGATTATTTCTTTAATTGAATATCATCCTTATTAAAGTTTCATTTAATGTTTGTTTTCTTCTTCTAAAACACTAAGAAATGACCCATTGTTTTACGAAAGGAATATTCTGTTTCAACGGAACGTGGCAAAATATACAAAACAAACATAAAAAAGTGGAAATAATATATAATTTACTTTCTCTGTGTCTATATACTACCTTGTATATATGTATGAGTGTGTGTGTGTCAGAGAGAGTGAGAGAGAAAGAGAGAGAGAGAGAGAGAGAGAGAGAGAGAGAGAGAGAGAGAGAGAGAGGGTGAGAGAGAGTGTGTGTGTGTGCTTCCATAAACACGAAAATTTCAAATTCAAATTCAAAAAGTCTCTGTATAGACGTATTTTAATTATCTATTTTCATCATTAGAACGTCTGCAACGTCAAAATAGTGTTGTAAATTAATTTCCATTTGTAAATATCTTTGGCTTTAAAAGAAGTTCCAACCCTTCTGGCAATAACATACAGCCGACTGCGTATGAGTACTTGTTCGAGGAGATAAATACCATATTTTGATCATCTTCACGCTTGTTTATTGACAGGAAAAAAAGCAAATCTTAAAGAATTAACATCTTAAAGTGAAGTGAATCGGTTGGCTGCCGTTTTATATGGGACATCATCAAAATACATTCTGCGTCAATTTATTTGCATTTTACAGGGTTTATTTGTAGATATGAGGTGTATCAAGATTTCACTGCAACATTATTGGGGAAGTACTAACGTATTGTTTTATCCTCTACTACGAACAAAACATAACAGAAAAGTGGTCCTCTTTTAGGAAATGGAACGCTGTTGATATGACTGGGTATGTCATAAGTGTCTGTATATTGTGTTTTTTTGTCATTTTGGTTATAAAATAAACAAATTAATCAACGGAATACAGTGTCTGCAAGTTGATGAGTACCTCATATTCCCCTCCATATTCTCATTGCTATATATATATATATATATATATATATATATATATATATATATATATATATATATATATATATATTTATATATACTCATAATCTTCCCCTTCCTTCAGTTACCACCAGACAACGAACATTTCCGCTGCTGAAATTACAAAAAATAATATTTCTCTTCCGAATAATGTGATTATCTTTGTTTCTTGTTTCTTTTTAAAGCTGCATATATCCAAATAGAAGTGGATGACACCCATACATTCACTCTCGGAGACGATTTGCTAGAGTTGAACAATGAACAGTCCTAACTGAAAAAAGACTAGATCTACAAACCAAACTGTAAAATTAACTTATATAATATAGTATTAGAAAATTCAAGTAATTAGAACTACCAGTGCAGTCGATCTTTTCCTTTTATATATATATATATATATATATATATATATATATATAACGGCTATCTCTGAAGAACGCAAGGTTAATATTCAGACTGATACGTAACACACCGTTGAAACCCTAGTGTGAAACCGATTGGTAAGATCGGTCGTAATGAATATATAATACGTTACACTTCCATTAGTGTATATATATATATATATATATATATATATATATATATATATATATATATATATATTGTGTGTGTGTGTATGTGTGATAGGAGATACGAACGTCCAAATCTTCCCACTGATTCGTCGTTGTCCTATCGTTCAATTGCCTTTACAATAAACACATCAAAGTTAATCATAAATTACCACACAGCATGTGTCAATATCTATTATGCTTATGTAAACATAATTATACATGCTTCAAATATTGTTTTGGATTGGAGCTCAAGTTATTGAAAGCGCGTGATCAGGAACTAGACTATCATGATAATTACATTTATTAAGGGTAATTGCATAACACAACATAGAATATATGAATAAATTAATTCTATATATGGTGGATTCTCTTATTGTCTGTGTGTGCGCGTGCGTATGCGTGTGCGTATATATATATATATATATATATATATATATATATATATATATATATATATACACACATATATATTCCTGTTTACATACATGTATACATACACACATACACGTACACATATAAAACATATACATACATATATATACATCGATACATATTTACATTCTTATATATGTAATTATATATAAATATGAAGGCGTGAGTATGTATGTATGTTTGTATGTATGTATGAATGTGTGTGTATGTATGTATGTATGTATGTATGTATGTATCTATATGTGGGTGAGGAAGAACGACAGAATCATTAGAGCGTCGAATAAAATGCCTTCCTGCGTTATTTGTTCTGGCCATTTACTCTCCGAATTCAAATACCATTGAGATCAAATTTGTCTATCATTCTTCCGGTGTAGCGGATCTCTGAATGCCTCCATTTTAAGTTAGCACAGATTACTCCCTCACAAGATGTGTGTGTATATATACATATACATACATACATATATATATATATATATTTATATATATATATATATATATATATATATATATATATATTTATTTATTTATGCATAACATTATATCCTTTCCTGTCGTATAAGTAGTAGTAGTAGTAGTAGTAGTAGTAGTAGTAGTAGTAGTAGTAGTAGTAGTAGTAGTAATAGTAGTAGTAGTATTGGTGGTGGTGGTGGTGAGGATGTTGGTGGTACTGTAAATATTAGTAATAGCAGTAGTGTCATTATCATCATAATCATCGTCATCAGCAGTAGCACGGCTCGCAACACCAGCAGCAGCAGCAGCAGCAGCAGTAGTAGTTGTAGCAGTAGTAGTGGTGGTGGTGGTGGTGGTGGTGGTAGTAGCAGAATTAATTGTTGACGTAGTAGTAGTAGTAGTAGTAGTAGTAGTAGTAGTAGGAGGAGGAGGAGGAATTTCAACTGAGGTAGACGTGTGAAATGCTGCGAGGCATTTCGCCTGGCATGCTAAAGTTTCTTATTTCTTTATTGCCCACAAGGAGCCAAACATAGAGGGGACAAACAAGGACAGACAAAGGGATTAATTCGATTGCATCGACCCCCAGTGCGTAACTGGTACTTAATTTATCGACCCCGAAAGGATTAAAGGCAAAGTCGACCCCTGCGGAATTTGAACTCAGAACGTAACGGCAGACGAAATCCCGCTAAGCATTTCGTCCGGCGTGCTAACGTTTCTCCCAGCTCACCGCCTTCTTAACGTTTCTGTCAATTTGCCACCTTTAAAAATTCTTTATGATATTCTCACCTTGTTCTGAGCTTTGCTGCATACTCGTGACTCTTCTTGTAATTCAGACACAAGTCTCTTCCGGTTAGAGAAATCCGCAAATTCGCCTAATGTCTCTTTCCATTTGTTGGTACCTCCTAGTTCACGTATCCTGGAATAAGAAGAAGACAGAAGACATTGAAATATTTTGGTGTATGGCATGCAGTTTGTTGTCCAGGAAATATTGTTATGGTCATCGTAAATCTCTCGTGGTCTCGTAAGTCATCTTTGTCCTCGTCGTCGTCATCGTCATCGTGGTTGTCATCGTCATCATCGTTATCGCCATCACCACCACCACTTAACAAGTATTTTATTGGATTTGTTTCCGCTTTCAACTCAAATCCCACCGGTTTCAACTTTCCTTTTTTATCCGTCCGAGATCGAAAAACACCAAATGGAAATGAAGATGAGTAAGTGGTGGATGGCAGCGGATGAAATATATTTTATTGAAGTTATTCTCACCAGCAAAAATGGAAATGCGTATCAAAATTATCAACCCTATATTATAAAGTCCGCTTAGTGTGTTGCTATATTTCAATTGTTCAAAATATAAGCTCTGTAATGTCCATTTTGTCCTGAAGATCTTCCATCCAGGGTACTCAAAAGACAAACATATATTAGTATATATGTTTTGTAATTTAAATTGGGTGCGAAGTGAAACAATTGTAGGGAATGTTAAATAACTAATAAATTAATTTATATCCATTGAGTCTTTCTATTTTCAAATTTATTGATTATATTAATACAAGCGCAGGTCTGGGTTATAGGCTCAAGCATAGCTATGTGGTAAGAAGTTTGCTTTTTGACCACATTGTCCGGGTTCAGTCTCGCTACGTGGAACCTTCAGTGACTTCTACTATATCCTCGGGTCAGTCAAAGACATGTGTTTGAATTTGTTAGACGGAAACTGAACCATGTCCGTCGTAAATATGTGGTGTGTGTGCGCCCGTATGTGTGTATGTGTGTACGTATGTATGAGTGTGTACTTATGTGTTTGTTTTGTGTTCGAGAGAGAGAGCATGTACGTGTGTCTGTGTCTGTGTTTGTCCCCGTGACATAGAGGTTCGGCAAAAGAAAACTGATAATATAAGTATCAAGCTTTAAAAAGAAACAAGTGCTGGATTCAATACTTTCGACCAAGGCTATTCCAAGGTGATGCTCCAGCCTGGCCGCTATCTAATAACTGAAATAAGCAATAGATAAGCGATAAAATATTTATCACTTTGCATTGGTGCTGTAGTCATTAAATTGTTGTGCTGCGTATCCTTCTTCTGTAACAACGAACAACCAAAATCCTCTTATGGATACCTCTTGATATTTTCTTACATTAACTTTTTAAGTATTGCTCACTGACTCAAGAGAAAATAATGAATGATTATCATCTCATTCTTGATTTTCGGTGACAGCCGTTTTTGAATATATTTTAATATACGCATCATAAAAACAAAATCGTGTGATATTTTCAATCTCATCCAACGTTTAAAGAAACGGAATATTTCATTCATTATCTTATTCCCACCTTTATTTTCATCCTCTCCTTCTTCCATTATCTACTCATGCCACCCCTCGCTCAGTGTCTCTATATCTCCCTCTCTCTTTTTCTTAGCATTTATATTTCAGCATAAAAAATCATAACTTCTTTTATACAACCGTATAAGGATATCCAGAGGTAATGCAGTACGATCGTTTCACGCAACTTGGCATTTTTCAAAGGGGCGGTACTTCTGGGTCTGCTGTAGGCAATATGTGATTTTTGTGGGGTCCGGGTCGGCAAACAGAAGTGCCGCCCCGAGCGGCAGACACTCTAGCTACGCTAGTGTAAGTATGTATGTATGTATGTATGTATGTATGTTTACGATGGGATTTTGTTAATCAAATCCAACGCCCAAATCATTGGGTTATAGTTTAACTAGGGGTTATAGTACGAGACGTTTGGGAGACGTGACAAGCAGAGGAACTAATTCACTAACACGTGGCTGAAACGTGAGCTTCTTAACCACACAACTATCCCTGGACTTAATTCTCTATTTATATTTCCATGTTTCATTATACATTTACACATAAAACTCTGTATTACCCTTATTCTATGACCCCCTTCGGTCATGACTGACCATGGGATTGCACCTAGAAAGTTACCCTCCCAGGCAAAAGTCTGGGCAAGGTTGTTTATGGAAGACCAGCAGTCGCCCCTGCATACCAGCCTCCCCTATCCACGCAACTTGTGTTATCCAAGGGAAAGGCAAAGGGGCCGATACAGTTTGGCACCTGAGACGTCGCAACTCATTTCTACATCTGAGTGAACTGGAGCAACGTGAAATAAAGTGTCTTGCTCAAGAACACGACATGCAGCCCGGTCCGGGATTCGAACTCACAACATCACGACCGTAAGCTCGACGCTCTAACCACTGAGCCATGCGCCTTCACTATTACCTTTATAGTAATTACAAAACTAACCATCGTTGGAGTCTCATCTACGACTCATGAACAGCCTGGAAATAGCAACCAAATCGCCCGCAAATCATGCACTATCTACTCAAGTAAAGAACAGATTGTTGAAAAGAGTACTACATATAGACGAAAAAATGCTGGCAGGTCAGAGTTGGAAAGCTCCGGATCATACATACTCTGCTTGACCAGAATAAGTCTTAAATGTGTTTATACGTTGAAAGTAAACACTTTTAGATAATTAATAAATCGTTCGAAATCTTGATTAATTTGTCATAATAGTGAAGTAGTCCTGTTAATTACGAAAGAATATTCTTAATGTGAAAATACTTCTATTTTAGAGAGGATAGAAGCCGATGAATCATCTTTAGTACAATGAATTACATACTACTATTGCGTTGTAGCATTTCGATCAATAACATGTATGTATGTATGTATGCATGCAGGTATATATGTATGTATGTATGTAAGTATGTATGTAGGTATATATATGTACGTATATATATATATATATACGTAATTAATTTTGTATTTATGTGAATGTGTGTATGTATACATACATATATATATATATATATATATATATATATATATATATATATATATATATATATATAATATTATGTGTATATACATATCTCATATATATATATTATATATGCATATATATATATATGTCATAAATATAGGTACATATGTATATATATATATATTATATATATATATAGGTGTATATGTATATATGTATATATATATGTATAAATATATATACATATATATATATACATACACACACACACACACATATATATATATACATACATACATTCATGCATGCATACACCACACACATATCTACAGAAAGAGAGAGAAAGAGAGAGAGAGAAAGCGGAGAGAGGGAGAAATAATTATAGATAAATATTAGATAGATAATGATATGTATACATATACATATATACACGCATGTATACGCGAACATACAACACCACATATAAGTATATGCGTACATTTAAACAAATATGTGCGTAAATATGTCGGTGTGTGTGTGTATGTGTGTGCGTACGTGCATACTAAATGTCCTATGGCAGTAGCAACGGTTCAAATTTCACGATTCTCCCCAGAGACAAAAATTCTCCAGACATACCGAGAAAATCTTAATTATATTTTTTATCTGACAATATGTCTGCTGAATCTGCCCCTGAGTGATGTCGTGAGATCTGAAACGTTGTAATCACCGCTGGCTATGCATATCCATCCATCTATCTATCTATCTATCTATCTATCTATCTATCTATCTATCTATCTATCTATCTATCTATCTATCTGTCTATCTATCCGTCTGTCTGTCAGTTTATCTGTCTGTTTGTCTGCTTTTTCTGCCTATTTATCTATGTATGTATGTATGTATGTATCTATCTATCACTCTCTTTCGTGTGTATATATATATATATATATATATATATATATATAAATATACATGTAGATCAAAGTACAAATATTACACTCTACAACTAATGTATGAAGTCTGGTCTTCTTAAGTCTTCTGATGGAAATTATGTTATGTATGTAAATATGTATGTATACATGTATATATATATATATGCATATGTACATATATATATTTATATACGTGTGTGTGTGTGTGTGTATTTGTGTGTATATATGGTGGTTGTCACTTAGAGTGTAGTAACCACTGTTGGCTTCTTTCCGTTTAATGTAGCGGCTCGACAAGAAGAGAAAAGAACCGACGGAATTCGTGCCAGGATTAAAAATAAGCACTTTGTATGATTTGATCGACTAACCTCATCATGGTTGTCTCCCAGCCTGGCTGCAGTCCAATGACTGAGACAAGTAAAAGAATTTCTCTCTCTCTCTCGCTCTCTCTCTCTGTCTCTCTCTCTGTCTCTCTCTCTGTGTCTCTCTGTCTCTCTCTCTGTCTCTCTCTCTGTCTCTGTCTCTCTCTCTGTCTCTCTCTCTCTCTCTCTCTCTCTCTGTCTCTCTATCTATCTATCTATCTATCTATCTATCTATCTATCTATCTATCTATCTATCTACCTAACTACCTGTCTGTCTGTCTATCTATCAATCTATCAATCTCTCTGTCTGTCTACCTGTCTGTCTGTACGTCCGTCCGCTTGTCTGTCGAGTTGTCTGTCTGTCGAGTTGTCTGTCTGTCGAGTTGTCTGTCTGTCTGTCTGTCGAGTTGTCTGTCTGTCTGTCTGTCGAGTTGTCTGTCTGTCTGTCTGTCGAGTTGTCTGTCTGTCTATCTGTCTGTCTGTCTGTTTGTCATATCTATATACGTATTTGTGTGTGTATACGTGTGTGTGTCTATATATTTATATATATATATACTAGCTGACGTACTCGGTAATTCCCGGGGAAAGCGGCTCATTAACTCTTCTCCATACACTTTCTGCAACTTTGTGTTGGCCTCTGAGCAGGTATCGCCATGGCAACTGTTGTAAACAGTGGAAGTGAGCTAGAACACTAAAACTTAGTGCGCATGCACAGCAAAGTTTCAGGTAAATCTGTGCCAAGCGGACTTAGTCTGCGCGCTTTAGCTTCATTACTATGGCAACAGTCCGAATACTTATTGATCAGGCCTCGTATACGTACGTCCATCGCGAGATCTAGTCCTTGCTGAGATATGGTGGTTTGCGTGTAAGTCAGTCAACTGCAATGTCCCAGTAGGGCTTTCCACAGCAGACGAGCAGACAATACAAAGGCCAGAGGCCAGACTAACATAGAGCATCTCTTCTTCCTAGAAAAATACAAGGATACAAAAGCGCGATGACAATTCAAAACCAATAACAACTGTCTGTCGATCTATTAGGTTGTCAAGAAAGTTCTTGCGAAATTTTAAATTTTGGTTTTAAATGATGTATTTTCAAATTATTTTTCGTTAAATTACTTTGACTTCATACATCATTCTACAGCCTGTTTTTCGCTCTATCTAACCGTGTTACTCTTTTTATTTTTGAATAATTAGGCCATTTTTTCTGAACGTTGAATACAACATGGACAAAAAACAAATTTGCACAATTTTCTTATTCTAGTTCAAGCTAGGCCGAAAAGCTGATGAAACAGCTCGCGATATCAACGATGAATGTACAACACAATGGTATTTCAAGAAATTTCGTAGCGGTGACGAGAGTCTTGAAGATGATAAGCATAGGTCGGCCAGCGGATGTTGACAACGATCAACTAAGAGCCTTAATCGAAGCCAATCCACGTACAACTGTCCGAGAGCTTGCTTTTGAATTAGACGTAACGTATACGACAATTCCCAACCGCTTGAAAGAGATTGGAAAAACAAAGATACTTGAGAAATGGGTGCCGCACGAATTGAACGACAACCAAAAAGACGCCGTTTGGAAGTGTCGTCTTCTCTTCTTTTACGCAACAGGAACGACCCGTTTCTCGACCGGATTGTGACTTGCGATGAAAAGTGGATTCTTTACGACAATTGGCAACGCTCAACTCAGCGGTTGGACGCTGACGAAGCTCCACGGCACTTCCCGAAGCCAAAGTTGCACCAAAAGAAGGTCATGGTGACTGTTTGGTAGTCTGAAGCTGGTCTCATCCATCACAGCTTTTTGGATCCAAGTGAAACCATTACAGCGGAGAAGTATTATCAGCAAATGGATGAAATGCATAAGAAACTCCGACAGCAACACCCAGCATTGGTCAATAAAAAAGGACCAATTCTTCCCCCACGACAAAGCTCGACCGCATGTCGCAGAACTAACCCTGCAGAAGTTGAACGAATTGGGCTACGAAACTCTGCCTCTCGCCTACCGAATACCACTTTTTCAAGCATCTCGACAACTTACTGCCTGAGAAATGCTTCAAAAACCAAGACGATGCCAAACACGCCTTCAACGACTTCATCGTCACCAGAACGCAGGAGTTTTACGCTACTGGCATAAATAAACTTGTTTTGCGTTGGTTAAAGTGTGTTGATTCTGATGGTGCTTATTTCGTTTAATAAAGCTTTGTTTGAGCCGAGAAATGTGCATCTTAATTTGAAGGTTAAAAACCGCAAGAACTTTCTTGACAACCTAATATTTACCTACCTACCTACCTACCTACCTACCTACCTACCTACCTACCTACCTACCTACCTATCTCCCTGTCTGCTTACCTATCTATCTCCCTATCTATCTATCTATCTATCTATCTATCTATCTATCTATCTATCTATCTATCTATCTATCTATCTATCTGATCTGGACGGATGCTAGTCGCATCGGCTCGCAAGTAAGTTGGCCTTTTATATGTAAAAAACTTTGCAGTTTTAAAATATTTTTTGTGGAAGAGGTGTATAAGACTATACACTTCGACCCTATTGGGTTTTTGTAATAGGAAGTGGCTCCTTCTGGGGTTTATTTCCAAAAGTTTTTGATTTTTCTCCGACTTATTTGCCATATTTCGTGAAACAAATATGGCTAGGCCTTCACACGTGGTCGATTTGCCTCTAATAGCAGGCAAGGAGACTGACCAACAAGTCGTTCCACATGAACGAACACAAGACGTAGAGACCAGGAATGCTGCGTTTACTACTACTGCCTTCACCACCTCCACTACCACCATTACGACCGCCACCAACGACAACAAAACCAAAACCACTACTGCCACCGACATCGCAGCCACCACTTCCACCAAGAACAACAATAACAAAAAGAACAACAACACCTCCACTCCTCTTTTGTTCCTTTCACCACAGACGACGGAAGGAGAGAAAGAGAAGAACATGATGGCCAAACAATTTGCTCAAATACGCCTGAACGCCGAAGAAAATTATGAAAAAGATTTCCCGCCACTTCATAACTCATATGAAGGTCAGAGGAGTACACAAGAAGAAGGTCACCCATCTGCCACAACAACAACACCTACCAGCATCACAACCGCCAACAACAACGCTAATACAGCAACAGTCACCTCTGCCATCAACACCAGCACCACCACCACCAACAACAATAACAAGATCAAAACAAACTTTGCCGAGGCGATAAGGCAAAAAACGACGGTAGTATCTTTTACTGCACAGCAGATAAAAGATACAAAGGCTTTACTTACGAAAGAAAACGACGAGGTACGGATCAACATACCACAAGACATACTAGAAGACACAAACAAAAAGACAATTATTTATAAAATTTTAAACTCAAAAACAAAAAAAAAAAACAAAAAAGAAGCACAGAAAAGATCGAGAAATGCTTGAGATCTGTATGGCCATATAAAGATTATGTAACTTGGTGGCATAAATTTGCCCATGTGCAAGTTATTTTTCAAAGTGAAGAGTTAGCGAAATTATTCTCAACGCTAACTATGACAGAAGAGTTAACAATGATACCGAGTTACCTTGGTCAGAGGGTAACAAGGGTTATCATAAAAAATATTCCTCCCACGGTAGACACACAATGGATAACATCAGCCGTGTGTGTCGATATGGAGGATGTTGACATATTACAAATTAATGTTTCTGAAAAGCAACAGTGGGTGGGTAAAAAAATGGAGATCCTCCTCCATATTACCCAGGAGTCACTAAATAAAATACCCACCTACATAAAGTTACCATAAACGCAAAGGCTGTATGTAGTGGTGGAAGGCAGACGACCACGCTGTTACATATGTGACAGTGAAGCTCACTTCCAAAACTATTGCAATTCTGCCGCGAAACAACAGCAACAACAACAACAACAGCCACGGGAAAACCAAAAACCCAAAACACCAGCATTATTACCCACACCACCGTATGCACAACTAATCAAGCAGCTATATGCGAAAACGAAAGAACGGCAACAACGAACAAACCAACCCAACCAAACAACACCACCACCTGAGTCAAAAACAGAAACAACACCACCACCAACAACTAAAGACAGACCAACACCAACACCAAGAACAACAACCAAGACAACCACTGAGAACGAAAATAACAAGCAACCAACACCAACAAAAACAGCAACACAACCACTCACACAAAGACACACAGACGCTCACAATTTGCCCCTACCCCCTTCCGATTCCTCAGAACCTTCGTCGGAAGACGAAAGTAATGAGGAATGGCAAATAGCCCAGAAAGGAAGGAGGAAGTGGAGCAAGAAAAGAAAAGCAAACACAAACAAAGCAGGGAGATACACAACTCCCGAAAACACTCCAGACACAAACACAAGCACACACAACAACAACACAAGCAACAAAATCCCAAAAGCAAGCACACACACAGTGCTCACTGCCATCAACACAAAAAACTCAGAGTTGATGGAATACATCAACACAAAAACAAACATAACAAACGAAGACATAAAAACCAGCAACCACCCGTACACAACACCGCCAGAACACATCAAAATATTACACATAACACCAACCCTGCACCACACACTAGAATCTATTTTCCCCAAGGCAGTTGGCAAATGCCAAAAATACCTGGCGAAAAAACTATACAGCGATCTCCTCGAAGAAAACCCGAAGGAGGAGACACAAAAACTCTCGAACGGTAAGTGACTCTCTTTAAAACCTTAACACTCACATCAAGATTATGTTCAAGATTGGTTGTGTAAATGCGTGTGGCTTGGGGTCCCCTTGGAAACAAGGGTACCTCCTAAACGACATAAAGTCACACAAACTAGAAATCATAGCCATAAGCGAGACCAGACTCCATGATCCGCGGGCCCTAACGTCCATGTTTGGCAGACAGTTTAACATTTATTTTTCTCCCTGTCTGCTGAGAATGGGCGGTAGTGGCACGGCGGTACTCTTTCGCAAGAGTCTGGATCTCGAAGTAAAGACAGTATTCATAGACCCGGAGGTAGATTGGTTGTTCTGGATGTCGATGACAGCGATGGGTGTGCTTTTCGACTCATATCAGTATACGCACCACCTTTAACAGGTAGGCCGGATTTCTTTCGACGTCTAGAAGTATTCCTAGGAACGTCTCGTCCTTTACTTTTAGTGGGGGATTGGAATGCTACCTTGGACACGCATCTAGACTATGTGGGCAGAGATAGGAATAGACGGGAATGCAAATGCCTCAAAGACCTGCTCAGACGCTTTCAACTGTCTGACAGGTACCGACTCGACCACCCGAATGCGCCAATGTGGACATGGACAAACCGCAACTTCCAAACGACCAATGCGTTCTATAGAGGACTAGTGGAGGGGAGGTCTGACGACACTCTCGGGGCAAACCTGGGTGTCGACGAGAAATTCCTAACCCGCCTTTTCAGGACGACGTTCGGGCCGGGGCCTATGGATAATTTCCAGAGATCCCTGGCTTGGCAATGCTATCGAGACGCACTACCAGTTCGAGAGAAGATCTACAGACACGGTTCGAAAACCACCGGACCGACCTGCCCGAGATGCGGTCAGATCGACGAAGCCGTTCTGCACGCACTCGTGCAGTGTCCAGATATTTCAGAGCTGCGGACCTTCGTCGAACGGCTGTTGTCGCGTGTGGGACGAGCCCACTTATCAGCCGAGTCTCGTGAATATTGCTCCGCCACCTTCCTTTAAACGGGAAGGAAAAACGGTTTTTGTAACACTGATAGCTATGGCAAAAGAATGCGTGTGGTGGACGCGTTTGAAAGGTCTACAAACAAACACTTTCCTCTCTGGTCAGTTCCTCGTCAACTTTTTCAAATACCACTTGAAAAGGAGGATGAGGATAGAGAGGAAAGTGTTGTCGAATGAAAGTTTCAATAAAAAATGGGTAAATGTGGCAAGAATGGTAAGAATGAAAGACGACACCATTTTAAGCATAGACTTGTAACGAAAAGAGACAAAAAGAGAGAAGGAACTTACTTTCATGTACCTTAAAAAAAAGAAGACTGAGGTGACCGTGGTCTTTTCCGTAGGATTTTCTCTCCACGGATAAACCTAATCTGTTCCCCGTTTTTTACATTGACTGTGATACACGATCCCTATTGATCGCCCCCCCCACGCTTTTTTTTTTCTTCCCGCGATCCCTTTTGATCGAAATCCCCACCTTTTTTTTCGCGATCCCTTTTGATCGAAATTATCCCCCCCCCCCAAGAAAAGCTCTACTTTGTAATTTGTCCATTTTCTGTATTTAGCCCTGTGTGGCTATAATAAAAAGATATCAATCAATCTCCATATCTATCTACCTATCTGTCTATCTCCATGTCTCTCTATCTGTCTATCTAACCGTGTACATTAACACTCACCATTCTTTATTCTTTAATATCATTTAACCCTTTCTCAACAGGGTGATATTTGCATAAAACATCATTCCATTTCCCAAATGACGTATTTTGTTTTTATTAAAGCTACCCGTTTTAAATTTCATATATTTAATTGTTATGTCATTATTTGATACTTTTAATTGTTTGTCATAAATCACACTAGTTTTGATAGTGATGAATATTGTTAGAGGCAACTGAGACCTCTAACATTCCTGCATTGAATTACATATTAATCAGAGGAGTTGCTAGTAATTAAAGAAAGGCTCCATGTAACGCTGATTAATTACCTTACCGTTTAATTAACTAACAATCTAATCTACTTGTGTTTTCCTTTTAAGTAATTAATATAGGCGTATGGGGCTATAGTATATTTATGTGAGAGAATACAATTACGTCCACACATGTATGTTTATATGTGTGCATGTATACACACAGACACACACACACACATGTATGTATGTATGCCTGTATGTATGTATATACGTATGTATGTATGTATGTATGTATGTATTCATGTATGTATCCTCTCTCTTTCTCTCTCTCTCTCTCTCTCTCTCTAATTCCAGCATGGAAGGTGGGCGTTAAACGATGATGAAGATGATGATGATATATATATATATACGTGTGTGTGTGTGTGTGTGTGTGTGTGTGTGTGTGTGTGTGTGTGTACGCATGTATGTATATGTATATATGTATGTATGTATGCATGTATGTATGTATGTATGTATGTATCCTCTCTCTTTCTGTCTCTCTCTCTCTCTAATTCCAGCATGGAAGGTGGGCGTTAAACGATGATGAAAATGATGATGATGATATATATATATATATATATATATATATATATATATATATATATATATATATACGTGTGTGTATGTGTGTGTGTACGTACGCATGTATGTATATGTATATACGTATGTAGGTATGCATGTATGTATGTATGTATGTACGTATGTATATATTGGCTACCATATAGAATTTGATTGATGTAGTTATATTTTTATACGTTATTTTGTTACTCTCAAAGATGTTCCTTTTCATTCTCCTCCTTCATCTTTTTCTACTCCTATTTCTTCTTTTTCTCCCCTCCATGCCCCGCGACTTGTTTCGATGTCATCATTTAACGGTTTCAGTTCGTATCAGCTGCTTCCTGGCCGACGGTGTTGTCGATCCTTCCTGAGTTAATCAAACTAGTAACTGTCAGATGCTGAGATCGAACTTACAATATTTTTTATACAGCATTCCACTGCCCAAACTGTATAATGTCAGCTAAACAACAACAGCAACAACAACTATAATAGCCACAACAACAAAAATTTGATGACGTTTATAGATTAACAATCACCTATAATTAATGCTACAGTTTACATCTAGGTAAGCCCTGGTTGAGTAGTCCGATACCGAACACATTCCTGTTATTAAGCCATATTTATTCTTTTATTTAAACGCTCGGTGTATCCTTAGTGGTCTTCTATCATGGAAAAGACAGCATTAAATTGCATATTGTTTATTTTGGCCCACTTGTGTATCGAATTCAGGTGCTGCTGTAAGCTTGCGACGTCATCTTCGTTTTTTATTGCATGTGATAATTTTGTATCATCGGCATAGCTAGTAACTGTGGCTGTCCGAGTGACCGTGGGCATGTCTAAGAGGGCTATTATGAACCGTAATTACCCCAGAACAGTTCCCTGGGGGACGCCACTTAGGATTTTAGTTTCCTCAGAAAGGGCACCATTAGCTGCAACTACCTGACTTCTGTCCTTAAAGGAGTCATGCAGCTACTCTCCCAGTTTACCAGCAATGGAAGAGGACTAGAAAAATTGCAGAGGAGTGTCACGGCTAGAATAACTGTGATCAAATTCTGCTCAATCAGGGCTGACCTAGGACTCACGACTACCATGAACAGCGACCACACGGGAAATAGCTAACACAGCACTATGTTCTAACAGCTGGTATGAGTAACAAGTTTGGATTAAAATTTCATTCAACGTATCTATACGCAGTGGAACTCTTCGGTTTTGGCTTTCGTCCAGAAATTATTATTGTAATTCATCAGAACAATTCCATAAAAACAAAACAAACAGAGAATGAAATGAAAAATAACATAGAAAAAAATGAAGAAAAGAATAGAAGAAATACAGAAAGGGGGTCCTCAAAAGGTCTAGTAAACTCAGAGAAACTATCTGCAGAGATATTCCTGTACAACAGACGCAGCATTCATGCGTAACTTGGTAATTTCCCTTCATAAAAACAGCAATGTTATTTAATTGCATACAGAATGTTTTAATAGGCGCAAATTATACTTCGGCGCCATTACTGCAGCGCTTGAGCCGTCTAGCTTCTGATCTATGGTCTGAATCGATCTGTTTGAATTTCAGAAATAAATGCAGAAACGCAATAAATAAATAAATAAATATATAAATGTATATATATATATATAAAAATAAATAAATAAATATATAAATGTATATATATATATATATATATATATATATATATATATATATATATATATATATATATAAATAAATAAATAAATAATGGAATAAAGAGAAATATATTAATAACAATTAATAATAATAATAATAATAATAATAATAATAATAATGATTGTTTCTAGCATTATAATGATAATGATGATAATAACAATAATAATAATGAACATAATAATAATGATAATAATAAAAATGATAAGAATTTGATAATGCTACTAATAATAATGAGTTTTGGAGAGAGATGCTAAATTTAATAGAGAGATTCTTCTATATCGGAAAAGCGAAATATTTCAACATCCATAAATCAGTTATTATTACATGACGCATACTAGGTTTGTTTTCGCTTGATCGTCGGTTGTTTTTATTATTATTATTATTATTATTATTATTATTATTATTATTATTATTATTATTGTTGTTGTTGTTGTTGTTGTTGTTGTTGTTGTTGTTATCCTCATTGTTGTCTTTTCATTATTCTTTTTGCTATTGCTACTGCTGTAATTGCTGCCATTTATCATTACTATTTTTATCTATATTATTATTATTGTTATTATTATTGTTATTATTATTATTATTATTATTATTATTATTATTATCATTATTAATATTATTATTATTATTATTATTATTATTATTATTATTATTATTGTTTTTATTATTATTATTATTATTATTATTATTATTATTATTATTATTATTATTATTATTATTACTATTGTTGTTGTTGTTGTTGTTGTTGATAGTGTTCATTGTCTTCTTTATTGCTCTTGTTTAGCCCCAACCCAGTGTGGACTCAACAGATCTATAATCAAACACAATCCAGTCATGACAATCCAATCTTTTTATCAGGGAATATATTATTCAATGTGATCCATTTCTTATTCAAGATGGCAGTGTATAACCTACAGGAGGTTTCGCTGCCATTTTAGCAGCACGTAGACGATTCCATTTAGACGATTCCATTTTTTATTTATTTTATTTTTGTTAATCAGGTGCAATAAAACATCTCTGTAATCACGCCAACGAAAGGGTTTCTATATAAACATTCAACCTGTTATAGATAAAAACAATAGCTAAATTACGTTTGAATCACACGTACGCCATTTTAAAGGAAGATGATAAGATCGTGGTTGCGATGCGTTTGATCTCTTATCTGTTCACTATTAACCTAAGGATAAGCATCTTCAAAAACCACAAATCTGAAACTATTGATAGCAAGTTCTAAATGTTTTTGCCAGAGATTTGATTGGTCACTTGTTTGTTGACACCATTTGTCTTTACCAGAATACTGTTTCAGTTTTTTTTTTGTATTTTTAGGTTTTATTACAATGATTCGGATTCAGTTCCTAGGCAGTAAGTTGATGCTACATATCTGTGACAATGAAATTGTAGCTGAAAGTTATTAGACGCCAGGAAACGATGTGAATCCACGAAATTGATTAAATTTTATAACCAAACTTCGTTTTGCTGATGTTCTTACAGACCTAAAATGCACCCTGATAGAGCACATAAAATGTGTTCCAGCTGTGAGCTATCATTCCATGATTTAGAATATCAGGGATCACATAGTTATATCGGATTTTGGTTTTTGTTTTACGCTACGTCATAATTTAAGGGAGATAAGCGTGATGATTTCAAGCAGATCATACTACATGATAGTGGCCATCACGTTAGATTTTCTGGGCTGCTATTATTAATTCAAATTATTTTTGGCGTTCAGTTCCATGTTGACATGTATCGAGAAGGCCTTTGTTTAAAGTTAGTCGAGATCATTTCGTCATAATGTAGTCTTGTTTATGATTATAGGATGAAATGTTTCTTTTTAAAGACGGTAGAGCGTGATTTGAGGCATATCTATTTGCTATTTATCGAAATCTAACAACGCAGTAGAGATTTTCTTATTGGCTCAATATTATACGATGCCTAGAGAACAAATATCACAGAAACACCAACTGCATTTACAACAATACATTGGTCAGTGTACATAGGTTTCTTATCTCTTTTTTTTTCACCCTTTTAAAGCCTAGACAGGCTCATGGACCTGGTTTCCCGGTTTCTATGGCGTATGTGTTCCCCCCAGCTGGACAGGACGCCAGTCCATCGCAGCGTTACTCAAGAAACAGGAAGAAAGGGTGAGAGAAAGTTAGGGCAAAAGATTACAACAGGGGGTCGCCACCACCCCTGCTGGAGCCTCGTGGAGATTTAGGTGT
>NC_142935.1:25058682-25071182 GCF_046866305.1 Octopus bimaculoides
AGCGAATTTACAGAAATGGGTGAGTGTAGGATAGAATATCTCGCCATATTTTTCCGATACTTTTCGTTCTGCACACAAATCCGACCGAGCTCACCACTGCCTTTTACTTTTTGGAGCCGATTAAAAAAAAACCAATTCAAGACGCTGGTTTATAGGAACTGTTAAAATAGATCGAATGCCTTGCAGCCCTTTGCGTTCTCTATTCAAATCTGTCCTTGGTTTACTTGTATGATGCACTTAATCTTTCTCCCGGTGAAATACCACCTCCTAGAATTTTGGTTGCCTTTGGCGCAATCCACTTTATCACAATCATATCATGTCACCGCTTTTATCATCATATCTACGTACTACTTTACGAGACCTCGAATCATGGAGGTCTCGTAAAAGGTTAAAGGCGTTTCCTCTCTTTGCGTAAGAAAGATTGAACCTGGTATATAAATAGGTATTTATCGACCCTTGAAGCGATGAAAAGCAAAATTGGGACCTAGATTTCAGAGATCGGGAGCGGAAGCATAAAACAAAGAACCTTCACTATACTTGTTCACCAGTATTATGTACAACACTAACCGCAGTTCTTATTTTTATAAGCAGATATAAACGTGCACGTATTTATAGCAAAAAATATTCCTACATTCTAAATAAGTGAATTTCCATTCTGCTGTGAACTAGATGGCTGTAGAGAAGTAGTAATATAATTAATGTTGTCAGTCATTGTGGTATTGCTGTGCTTATAGTTAATAAGGAAATACAGAGACAAGCGATTCGTTTTTCATAGACACAGTGCTGCAGCTGCTGTTGTTGTTGTTGTTGTTGCTCATGTCACTGTTTATTTTTTTCTTATTTACCCTCAGGACAGCTCTGACCGAACAGACATTTTAAGTGAAGACATTCTAAACATGATTTTGACTCTTCTTCAGGCAAACTGTAAAAATATAGTAAAGTAAGTTTCCTGCACACTAATGTCTCGAGTCTTACGACTCTGGGGCTGATTGTCCGGTTCCCATAGCTTATAAATGACCACGGTCATTTAAACGATCAAGGCTAATTATCTGGTATATAAATGACCAAGATTGATTATCCAGTTATAAATTACCAACATTGATTATCCGGTTTATAAATAACCAACATTGATTATCCGGTTTATAAATGACCAAGGTTGATTATACGGTTTATAAATGACCAAGGTTGATTATCCGGCATATAAATGACCAAGATTGATTGTCCGGTTATAAATGACCAAGGCTGATTATCCGGTTTATAAATGGCCAAGGCTAATTATCGAGCTTGCAAATGATCAATGCTGATTATCCGATTTATAAATTACCAAGATTGATTATTCGGCTTATTAATGACCAAGGTTGACAATCCAGCTTATAAATGACCAAGGTTGATTATCCGGTTTATAAATGACCAAGGTTGATTATCCGGCTTATAAATGACCAAGGTTGATTATCCGGCTTATAAATGACCAAAGTCGGTTATCCGGTTTCTACAGCTTATAAATGACCGAGGTCAAAATATTTCCACATCAACAGGACGCTGCTTCATCACAGGACTACCTATTTACAGATGAGTGGACCGGACTAATGTGAAATGAAGTGTTTCGTTCGAGAACACGACGTATCGTCGTTCCGGTGATCCTGTGTACGACACCCAAACCTCAAGGCCTTCACAGACACGCTGTATTTAAGACAACAGCATCCAAAGCATTCTTTTAAGTACCAGTTGCGTACTTGGGTCGATCTAATCGACTGCTCCCGTTCCCCAAAGAATTTAAGGCCTTGTGCCTAGAGAAGAAAAGACTTTTATAAAAATACTGTACGATATAGGCGTGGGAGAGGCTGTGTGATAAGTAGCTTGCTTACGAACCACATGGTTCCGGGTTCAGTCCCACTACGTGGCATCATGGGCTAGTGTCATCTACTATAGCCTCGGGCCGACCAAAGCCTTGTGAATGGATTTGGTAGACGGCCCGAAGCTATAGTAGAAGACACTCGCTCAAGGTGCCACGCAGTAGGACTGAGCCTGGAACCATGTAGTCAAGAAGTATGCTTCTTACCGCACAGCCACGCTTGCGTCTATTTATGTATAAACAAACATGCACATGCTCGCATAGACAGAGACATATGTGTGTGTATAATATATACAGATACAGGCAAAGTGGTCGAGTCGTTACAGAGAAAGATACGTTGCCTTGCGATATCTGTTTCGCCTTTTTGCGCTTCATACTCACATCACGCAGAAGTCTGGTTTTCCTGGGGTTAGAGTCGACATTTTACCTTCACTCAAATGACTGAACGAGGCAAAAGAATATATATATATATATATATATATATATATATATATATATATATATATATATATATATATATCATAAATATAAGGGATTAGCAATTGAGTTGCTTCTCCAACATACTGAAAATTCAGAAACAGCAGTCAAAGAACTACTGATTCTAAACTACAAATTTTTCTCTAAAATGGATGGCGATATTTATGGCACACTCAATTGCTAATCCCTTATATTTATGATGATAAATGGTCTTACCGATAAAGGTTTATTTCATACTGAACTACTTGGCAAAATTGTTAATTGTTAATTCTATTATTAATTGACGATTCCCTGCCCTCATTTCTTGTATATTTTATATTTGATATCTCTAAGTTGGATGGTTAAACCGTAATCCTTCCACACGGAACAATTTTTCATACGGGACTATTTGTGGCGCACATGGAGTGGATTTCTTTGGGGTGGGATGCCTGAACTCGCTAGCCGATGAATTCGTAAGTGCCTTTCTTATCGTTGATTTTTGGTGTCGCATGGCCAAGGATTACCGTGAATTTTTTTAGAGACACTTTCAAATTTATCAGAATATTTGGGCTGAAGATTGGAATAGTGAAGTTTTCGTTCGCTTAACCATGAAACGATTCGTACCCAATTAACTAAAGGCTTGTTTTATTTGTGCTTTTCCCTCCGGTTTTTTGTTCTATGTGTGCCATAAATATCGCCATCCATTTTAGAGAAAAATTTGTAGTTTAGAATCAGTAGTTCTTTGACTGCTGTTTCTGAATTTTCAGTATGTTGGAGAAGCAACTCAATTGCTAATCCCTTATATTTATGATGATAAATGGTCTTACCGATAAAGGTTTATTTCATACTGAACTACTTGGCAAAATTGTTAATTGTTAATTCTATTATTAATTGACGATTCCCTGCCCTCATTTCTTGTATATTTTATATTTGATATCTCTAAGTTGGATGGTTAAACCGTAATCCTTCCACACGGAACATTTTTTCATACGGGACTATTTGTGGCGCACATGGAGTGGATTTCTTTGGGGTGGGATGCCTGAACTCGCTAGCCAATGAATTCGTAAGTGCCTTTCTTATCGTTGATTTTTGGTGTCGCATGGCCAAGGATTACCGTGAATTTTTTTAGAGACACTTTCAAATTTATCAGAATATTTGGGCTGAAGATTGGAATAGTGAAGTTTTCGTTCGCTTAACCATGAAACGATTCGTACCCAATTAACTAAAGGCTTGTTTTGTTTGTGCTTTTCCCTCCGGTTTTTTGTTCTATGTGTGCCATAAATATCGCCATCCATTTTAGAGAAAAATTTGTAGTTTAGAATCAGTAGTTCTTTGACTGCTGTTTCTGAATTTTCAGTATGTTGGAGAAGCAACTCAATTGCTAATCCCTTATATTTATGATGATAAATGGTCTTACCGATAAAGGTTTATTTCATACTGAACTACTTGGCAAAATTGTTAATTGTTAATTCTATTATTAATTGACGATTCCCTGCCCTCATTTCTTGTATATATATATATATACAGAGAGAGAGAGAGAGAGAGAGAGAGAGATACAGAGAGAGAGAGATGCTTATACATCTTCAATCGTATGTATACATATATATTTATGAGTGCTTGCGAATGAATATAAGGATGTCTTTCTATATTCATGCATGTGTTTGTGTATACGTACGCATGTATGTGCGTGTCTTTGTGTATGCGTGAGAATGTGTGTGTGTGTGTTTCTGCATATGAGTGCGTGCGTACGACAGAAGAGTTCGGCTTTGGTGCTTCTGTTGCCGTTGCTTTGTATTTTACGTTAATGGTGGCGAACGTGTTGGCGTCAGAGTAACATTCGTTATTGTTGCGACTGATGTCGGGGATGATGGCGCGGACGGGTACAAGAGGCGGTTTTAAAAATCTTCCTCTGAACAAGATAAGTATTTTGTCATTCGTACAAGTTTTCTTGACTTATGTTAGGAAGAGATTACCTTCGTCAACAACAGCAACAAAAGAAATATAACGAAGAAGAAGCCCAACCACAATCGTAGAAGCCGAAACGCCAGGAACTAGACCGACAACAACAACGACAACGGCAAAGATGCCGATAGAACGACAAAAGAAGTAGTCTAAGATGTGTTATCTCGATTGCATATCCATCCAGGCGCCTGTACATTGCTGTCTTTCTCTACGCTAATCCACTTCAGTTCACTCGGTGCCCAGCTTCGAGATCAGTAACTTGTAAGTTTGCGATAAATTATTTATTACACACACACACACACACACACACACACACACACACACACACACACACACACACACACACACACACACACACACACACACACTATAATAACGTGTGCATGTATGTGTGTATACATGTTTGCTATTTGTCTCATTTTCTCTCTCTATGTCTGTGTGCATATAAATAAATAAACATATTTATGTACGGGTATATATATATATATATATATATATATATATATATATATATATATATATATATATATATATATATATTCATAGATATATACACACATATATATAGACATATATAAATACATATATATAATATATTATATATATGTGTGTATGTACACACATAGCTACATGTATACATACAAATGTGTGTGTGTGTGTATGTATATATATATATATGCATATGTACATATGTGTATGTGCACGTATGTATTTATGTACGTATGTTTGATGTATACATTGAAATGAAAAGCGTGTGAAACAGTACACTCTTTTTACGCGACTAAAAGCATTTTGCTACTACGATATTTTGAGTACAAAGCTCTTATTCATTTTGAAATGGAGTTAAATTTAAATTCGAATTCCTATTGGTCGAGTAAGACCACGGGAGACACTAGTATTAAAAGAAGAAGACCTGAGATATTGTATAGAAATTTGTATAGATCATAAAATTTAGGAGGATCCTGCCCTGTAATCTTCATCGTCTTATTATTTATTCAGGAACCGTAGGCGGCTGCTGTAAAGAAATTGTCAGGTATCCTGTCAGCTTTTCGAAACTATAATTTTTTTTTAACTGGCATAATGTTATTGTAAATGTTTGAACTCCAATTCATTTGCTTAATCAATACAGCAAGATATATTTAAATTGATATATTGTTTTGATAAAATGCATAAAGGTATGTGAATCAGACGTGTGAATAAAATACGTCGCGATATTACAAATGATCGTAAGTTATAACATACATATATACATACATACATACATACATACATACATATGCACACACACACACGCATACACACACAAACATATACGTTTATGATAATAATGTATGTAATAAAGTATGTATGTATGTATGTATGTATGTATGTATATATACATATACATATACATACATACATACATACATACATACATACACACACACACACACATATATATATATATATATATATAAAGAGAGAGAGAGCGAGAGAAACAGACTGACAGACAAAGATGTACATACATACACGTGTGTTTGTGTGTGTGAGTACTTATATAAATGTATGCATGTGTGTATTTATGTATATATATATATATATATATATATATATATATATATATATATATATATATATAGTTATACATACAAACACACACACATATATATAGTATACTTGATCGGCATATAACAAGCCAGCAGACACTAAAAATCTGTTGTGAGCCATCTTTATCAATGTACCTAAAGAGACCCAGACTGATAGGTCGAAACATATGTTGTACCCAATAAAGGTCTAATACGAAATCCACCTCCTATTAATTAACCCTATTACCTTAACTGCCACTACGAAGTTCCCGAAATAGATCCAACGGAAGTGTACCATCACTGCGGATGAGAACAGGTAGCCTAAGTTGTGTCGGTGCACTACTCACCATGTAAACACACTAAGGGATCTATACTTATTGGCCCAAATTACTTCTTCTTCTTCTTCTTCTTCTTCTTCTTCTTCTTCTTCTTCTTCTTCTTCTTCTTCTTCTTCTTCTTCTTCTTCTTCTTCTTCTTCTTCTTCTTCTTCTTCTTCTTATTATTATTATTATTATTATTATTATTATTATTATACATACAGGGTGCGACGGTTATTTGAGGGCTTTTCGTTTTTAGTTCATTACACCTTCAAATTATTTAATGTATCGTTGTTTTTTTTTTTTTTCCAGATAACCCTTTCAAGATATCATGCTAACTGAAGAAATGAAAAGACATGCACTCATGGTTGCTATACATGCATATCATAGTGATTTAGACCGTCGAAGAGAGTCAGATCACGTTGGTGTAACAATAATATGACCATCAATCATACGGTATTTTATAGTTCTGTGACCGTACTTGATTCCGTAAACTTGTTTTCTGTCCAAGCAGTATGTTTAACCAATGTATTAGACATTATTCTATATGGCTCCATCGTTACACAAACAGTCTATGAAGAAAGATATTTTGAAATTTTTCAAAGCTGCTAATCTACCATATTAATCTAAAACTTTAGTTTAAACCTTCTCTTCTTTGTTGAAAAAACATTTTCCACACTCCTGCCTACTTTTGTTATACATTTGCCCTCACAGTAGTAACAACGTCCACCTTGCTCATTCACTCCAAAATACTTCACCAATATCTTTATTCTCTCACGCGTGAACCCATCTCACCTCACATATTCTTTCACATCACCTACCTAGTGATTACAGTGATGTGAACTCTGAACCATGAGGACACACCGACGCTTCCAAACTCAAAGTATTTGCAAAAAAAAAAAAAAGAAAGAAAGCGAAAATGAAACGTGTTAACGAAACGTATTGGGGATCAACTGGACAGACCATCGGACAAGGGCGTTAATACTTGAGAAAATGAAAAGGAAAAGAAAAATTTAGCCGAATGCCATGAAGAGAAAGCCGCACTATCTGTGCTTGTCAACAGGGCCCAAAACCTCACCACTCACATCGTACGCAAACTTTCTTCCAAATGGTTCGTGTCATTCACTGTTCTCTTTTTACAAGATGGTCTTCATATAATTAATAAATTTTATCTTAAGAAAATCTTTCTTCAAATATTGTTGACTGTTTTAAGTACTTCCTGCAATTTTTTCTAAAAAGTATTATTATTATTATTATTATTATTATTATTATTATTATTATTATTATTATTAGTAGTAGTAGTAGTAGTAGTAGTGGTGGTGGTGGTGGTGGTGGTACTTACTGTTCCTGGCGGCAAATTTCAGCGTACGATGCTTGCACAGCCTACAAATTACAAGCAGAACGAATTTTATTGAAAGTTAGAATTTTCTACGAGTTTATAAGATTTAAGAACCATTTTTATTTATTCCACACCAAAAGTAATGCAATGAAAATCTATCACATTTGCTCATAGTGTTTCATATACATTCACCTATGCATGCATAAACACACACACAAACACACACATATATATATATGTATACACATATATGTATATATAGGTACATACCACTGTTTATTGTGCTGTATCGTCTAGATTTAATGCGTGCAACTAATGGTGGCGACGTGGAAGTGTTCATCTAACTGAACTGGAAATTCTATCTCCTGATAAAGGAAGCCGGTCTAACGGTAATATTTCTATGCTACCATTTACTGGTTGCATATCCATAACATTACGCATTCTATCTGCTGATCACAATTATTACGTATCTCCGAGCTTCCAGGAACAGCTGTCAAGTTAAAAAAAACCCTGTGTGTGTGAGTGTGTGAGTGTGTGCGTGTGTATGTGTTTGCCTGTGTGTCCAAATATTGAAACAAACTATAAATTGCAGCTTCATCCAAGTATCATATTTGTATTGATTCTTATTTGTGGAATAACGAATAGAAGATCTTATACATGTTTTTCTACACGTATAAATACCTATCATGATTTTTAAAATATTTATAGTATTGCCATTGGTATTTATAGTAAGGACGGCGAGGATGGTGACCTGACAGTATCGCTAGCACGCCGGGTGAAATGCTTGGCGGTAGTTCATCTGTCTACACGTCCTGGGTTCAAATTCTACCGAGGTCGGCTTTGCCTTTCATCCTTTCGGGATCGATAAATTAAGTACCATTGAAACACTGGGGGTTAATATAATCAACTACTTCCCTTCTCGCAAATTTCAGGCTTTGTGCTTCTATTACAAAAAATATTAATAGTAAGGTGAAAGCTGGCAGAATCGTTACTGCAGCGGGCAAAATGCCAAGCGGCACTTCGTCCTTCTTTATTCCGGGGTCAATTAAATAAGTACCAGTTGAGAACTAGGGTAACTGTAATCGACTTACTAAACTGATCCGAAATTGCTGCTCATGTGCCAAAATGTGAAACCAATATTAATAGTCAGGCGGAGAATTGGCAGAATTGTTAGAATACCGGACCAAAAGCTTAGCGGCGTTTCGTCCGTCTTTACGTTATGAGTCCAAATTCCGCCAAGGTCGATAAATCAAGTATCAGCTGACCGCTGCGCTCGATGCAATTGACTTCCCCGGAAACCAGAGTTGTTAGAATATCGGACAAAATGCTTTGCTGTGTTTCGTCCGTCTTTACGTTCTGAGTCCAAATTTCGCCAAGGTCGGCTTTCAAGAATGATAAATCAAGTACCAGCTGACGGCTGCGCACGATGTAATTGATTTCCCTGGAAACCAGATTTGCTGGCCTTGTGCCAAAATAAAAGAATATTAATAGTGAATTCTCAACTGCCCTCTTCCTTAATAGTTCATCCCTTTTGCTTATAGCAGAAGTAGTGAGGAATATTAATTGTAGCGAGTTGTAAAATCTTTAAAAGAGATACCAGTAGTAATAATACTAAATATTAAGGTTTGTTGCCACTGCAGCATGGCTGCTCCATACAAAACTACGTTACTACATTTTAACCCCAGAAAAACATCTTTTTCGGTTGGTTAACGACACATAGCCTGTGTCTGATGTATTACGAGTAAGGAAACGAACCACTCCCCTACAGCATGGCAAGGCCAGTAGACCAGTCTGGTTTCTAGGTTTCTACCCGTCCTCAGCACTAGACACCTGCCTGCTAGAGATGGCAGTCGTTCATCCTCATTCGTTATATAAACAAAAAAGCGACAACCAGTCGCTGATCTTGCAACAAGATGAAGTAGTGAATTCTAAAGTCTCTAAAAGAGATTCCATTAGTACTGATACTAAAGAGTAATATTTGATGCCATTTCAGCTTGGTTGTTCCATATTAATAACTATATTCAAAATGTATTTTGTATATTTTAATAAAACACGTGTAAGATGGAATTAAACATATACCAAACTTGTACATTATTAACATTATTTACTTTTGATGTATATTTGTCCTCATCTTGTTTGTTGTTAACACAATGTTTCGAACCTGAGCTCTCATTCCTAAGATATTTTTCGATGGTGTTGTCATCATCATTATTATTATTATTATTATTATTATTATTATTGTTGTTGTTGTTGTTCAGGTAAGTGCTTGGAATCGAACTCATCATCCCTCCATCATCATTATCCTCGCCTCCTCTTCATTATCATCGTCATCACCATCTTCAAAGCTTCTTCTGTTCCTCCACTCTTCTCCTCCATCATCATCATCCTCATCATTGAAATCTTCATCAATGCCCGCCCGTGACCCTTCTCCTCCTGTAGTGCTTCTTCTTCCGCCTCTTCCTCCTTCATCTCTACATCGTCATCATCGCCAATGTCATCATCACTGTCATCATCATCATCTCCAAAACCAACACCACTACCATCAATCACCCGCTTCGCTATCATCACCACCACCACCACCATCATCATCATCATCATCGCTATCATCATCATCATCGGCCTCTTCGACGTCGTCGTCATCGTCGCCATCATCGTCATCGTCATCATCATCATTATCATCATCATCATCATCATCATCATCATCACTACACCATTCTATCACCAGTAATGGTAGTAGTAGTAGTGGTAGTAGTAGTAGTAGTAGTAGTAGTAGTAGCAGCATTAGTACCAGTAGTGATAGTGGTAGTAGTAGTAGTAGTAGTAGTAGTAGTAGTAGTAGTAGTAGTAGTAGCAGCAGTAGTAATAGTAATGATAATGGCAGTAAGTAGTAGTAGTAGTAGCAGCAGCATTAGTAATAGTAATGATGGTAGTAGTAGTAGTAGTAGTAGTAGTAGTAGTAGTAGTAGTAGTAGTAAACCCAGTGAGGCCTTCAAAGCCGAAGAAAAGCAATGACAATAGTGGGAGATTAGATTTTGACAGTGTTGCACTCTTACAGCACAAATGCCTTCATATTGACAGCATAATTACACCATTCTTTGGGGGGAGGTAGGGGCTGGAGCGGCTTGTTGAAGGGGCGGTAGCAGCAGCAGCGGCAGCGGTAGTAGTAGGAGGAGGAGGAAGAGTAGGTAGTGGTGGTGGCGGCGGTGCTGCTGCTTGGTGGTTGTAGTGGCGTTTCGTTTGTCTTGGTGCAGAGGAAATGTTCGAGCTTAAGAATGGTGGCGATGGTTTTACTGAGGCTAGTAGTGGCGGTAGTGGTGGCGGCGGTGGTGGCGGTGGTGGTGGTTATGGTGGTGGTAGTGGTGGTGGTGGTGGTGGTGGTGGTAGTGCTGGTTATGTGGTGGTAGTGGTGGTGGTGATGATGATGATGATGATGGTGGTGATGATGATGATGGTGGTGGTGGTGGTGATGATGATGATGATGATGATGATGATGATGATGATGATGACGACGACGACGACGGCGACGATCATGACGATGATGATGGTACCAGACTTTTAATAGCACTGTCTTACATGAACTCATATACGGAAGTTAGACGTGGTTTACAACGAAGAATGGAGAAAATCGCTTGACTACGATGCAAAGGGCTATAGAAAGAGCGATGCAAGGAATATCATTGCGAGTCTATATCCGAAAATTCGGGAACAGAGGGAAGCGAATGACCAAATCGCAGAATATCGAAAGCATAAGTTCCGCTTGGCTGGACATGTCACAAGGGTCACAGAAAACGGGTGGACCCGTGTTTTTGCTGAGTGATATCCAAGGGATTGGAAAACACCGCTTGGAAGGCCCCCACAACGGTGATAAAATGATTCTCATTTATTCGACCCCGAACGGATGAAATGCAATGTCGACCTCGGCGGAATTTGAACTCAGAACGTAAAGACAGACATGCCGCTAAGCATTTCACCTGGTGTGCTAACGTTTCTTATTTCTTTATTGCCCATAGGGAACAAACAAGGACAGACAAAAGGATTAAGTCGATTATATCGATCACAGTGCGTAACTGGTACTTATCAAATCGACCCCGAAAGGATGAAAGGCAAAGTCGACCTCGGCAGAATTTGAACTCAGAACGTAACAGCAGACGAAATACCGTTAAGCATTTCGCCCGGCGTGCTAACGTTTATGCCAGTTCGCCGCCTTACACCAAAGCGATATTCATTTCTTTATTACCCACAGGGGGCTAAACATAGAGGGGAAAGCATTGACAGACAAAGGGATTAAGTGGATTACATCGACCCTAGTGCCTAACTGGTACTTATTTAAATCGACCTCGAAATGATGAAATACAAAGTCAACCTCAACGGACTTTGAACTCAGAAAGTAAACACAGACGAAATACTGCAAAGCATTTCGCCCAGCGGGCAACATTGACAACGAATAAACAGTAAACATTTCATGTCCTCCACTTACATACATATCAATGGTTCTGTGTTTCTTTGGTCGATTTCTCTTTTCCATACTCTTATGTTTTCCCTTTGCTAATTTAACATGTTTTAATACGAACTTCCTTGTCGTTCTGTTATTCTACTCCTCTGAAATATGTAACACTTTATTGTATTATGGGTGTATAGACGTGTGTTTCTGGCTTCCAATTTTCGTATTTCGCAGATTTTGTCTTTTCTGATAGAGCCGTTAGTTACGTTGTTGCATTTGCAGTTTCTGCTTTGCTTTACATATATTGTGTTATCAATTGAATCACCATAGCGACACCAACTCCTCGTGAAAAGGTGATGACTTGATAATGAATGTTTGTTTACACAACACACACGAGCGCACGCACACACGCACACACGCACGCATACATACTCACTCTCAAATGCACACATACACACACATACGTATATGTGATATTTATGGATTATCGGGCGTTTCTTTTTCTCTTTCAAATGAACGCTCATGATATGTGTTGTTTTTTTAAAGCGCAGACAGTATTGGAAATGTG
>NC_142935.1:25076182-25083682 GCF_046866305.1 Octopus bimaculoides
TGTAAAATTAACCTCAGCAGGATTTGTGCTAAACACAAATGACTAAAGATGTCAATCACCGGGTCATGTATCTCAAATAAAGGGAGATAGAATGACAAGGTCAAAGAAACGCTGGAAGCTGTTAGTGGATACGATTTCAATCTGTTAATTAAGTTAAGATCAGTGACAACTGGCTCACCATATCGTCTAAGGTTTCTTTTACTGTAACAAGTTGGCAGATATATCATGTATCGTGTTTCTATTTGTGTTGAGGTTTGTTTAAAAGGGCCTAGTTTTAGATATTTTGCACCTCATTTCTTAATATTCCAGCGTAATTTGGTAGGATTTAAGGTAAATTCTCACTCATTTATTCTTTTACTTGTTTCAGTCATTTGACTGCGGCCATGCTGAAGCACCGCCTTTAGTCGAGCAAATCGACCCCAGGACTTATTTTTTGGATGCCTAGTACTTATTCTATCAGTCTCTTTTACCGAACTGCTAAGTTACGGGGACCTAAACACACCAGCATCGGTTGTCAAGCGATGTTGGGGAGGACAAACACAGACACACAAACAGATACACACACATACATATATATATATACATATATACAACGGGATTCTTTCAGTTTCCGTCTACCAAATCCACTCACAAGGTTTTGGTCGGCCCGAGACTCTAGTAGAAGACACTTGCCCAAGATGCCACGCAGTGGGAATGAACCTGGAACCATGTGATTGGTAAGCAAGCTACTTACCACACAGCCACTCCTGAAAATATGTTTTGTGATTTATGCCTAGGCCAGCAAATTTGAGAGTAAACAAGATTATATCAATGCCCGCAGTACTTGACTGGCACTATATTTTAAGGACCTCTGGTGGGATGAAAGGCAAAGATGATTTGGTGAGATTTGAACTCAGAACATAAATGACCGGAAAAAAATTGTGTAAAGCGCTTTTTTTTTTCTCTGACCCTTTAGTATTTCTTTCAGCTCGTTCATATTCACGAAATATTAACGGGTTTATTTTACATTACTAAACAATAATAATAATTAGGAATTACAAGTTGGTGCCACTGTCTTGAATTTTGCAGTTTTCACAGCAGAATTACATCATATATACAAGAGAATGGTCCGGGCAATTGGCAGCAATATCATCAGAAAGTCATTATTATACCATTATCAGTGTTGCAAGCTGGCAGAAAAGCTGGAGTGTCCGACAAACAGCTCAACAGTAATTCTTCTACCTCTTTATGTCCAAAGCTCAACATTTCGCCGAAGTTGACTTTGCCTTCCATCCTTTCGAGAACATTAAATTAAGTATCAGTTGAGCACTGGGGTCGATGTAATAGACTGAAACTCCACCCCTTAAAAATTGCTGTCTTTATGCCAAAATATAAAACCGTTATATATTATTATTATCTGCGTGATGTGACCCAAACATAAATGATTAATTGAAAATACGTCGGTAAAATAAATGCTGAAAAGATAACGATATTAAAGAATTTAGACATCGAGGTTTCTTTATGACAGGAAACAGTTTCTTCAGGCTGCAGACTAGGAGCTTATAGTCTTATAGTAGAACATAATGTTGTGCTGTGCACAAGCGGCGATATATCTCAACGAGTTTAATAGTGTGGAAGCTGAAATAATTCCAGCATGTTATGACAGCTTCGTTTGCAATCCCTTCAGGTTAATTAGACCCGAGATAAAACGAAACTCTGAGCTAACATCTCAAATTATATATAATTAAGTCTCATTAATATTACGAAATTATAAAAGAAAACATGGCTTCATTAGCTCTCCTCCTCACTCTCTCTCTCTCTCTCTCTCTCTTTCTATCTCTCTCTCTCTATCTATCTATCTCTCTCTCTCATACACACACACACACACAGATACACACATACACACACATACTCACGAGCTAAGCGATAATCTATGAATACAGAAGCAGCATCGTAGTCGAAATATGTGTTGCTTGAATTGCATCAAAACGAAGAAATGAATCGTGGCTTACTATTAAGATTTATGTTTTAATTTTATTTCAATCATTGTATTCACCGTATTTTCTACAACATTAGATGTAAACGTATCTTAAACATAAGTTTCCGCTAGTTATCGACTGCATTTATCTTTGTTAGAGTCATCTGGTCATATATTATTAAGAATAACATTAAGTAATAGTAAATGAGGTTTGGTGAGTTAATACGATATTTATAACATTCTGTAAAACTGTGATGAATTTATGTTCGGATTGTCTTTACATGCTTATGTAGATGTAGAGGAAGACGTGGTGGCTGTGGTGGTCGTGGTGTGGGTGTTAGTGTTGGTGTTGTTGTTGTTGTTGGTGGTGGTCGTGGTGATGTGTATGTGTGTATCAAGGAGTGGGGAGGGCGGAGACTGTGTGTGTGTGTGTGTGTGTGTGTGTGTGTGTGTTTGTATAAATATATATACACATACATATATACATACATACCCAAGCATACACAGAAGAATATGTGCAAATAGAAATAGACACACATATACATGCATGCACACAGAATGCACCATACACACGCACACATACATACGTTCAAGCATACATGCATTTTGACATTTCCTTCAAACTATCCGACTTTAAAGTACAAAAAACGTTGAAAAGTTTTGCCATCGAAGTCTTTCCCAGGGGCAATCTTGACTGTCGCTGGAAAAAATATATTTCAAATGGATAATGGAAATTTTCTGATGAATGAAACAGCCGAACGCTGGAACCGACTATTATATATATACATATATATATATATATATATATATATGTGTGTGTGTGTGTGTGTGTGTACAATTCAAATATAGGATAAATCATTACAAGAATTTATCAAGTAGTTAGCATGAAAAAACCTCATAAGGGAAAAATCCATCAATTATTCCCTATAAATATATTTATTTATATTAAGGGCATTACTATACATAAATGCCTCACGCTAGGAGGCGACTCTAAAAGTCAAACTACCATAATAAACACATTTTTTCCGAACACGAGGGAATGCAACTCTCGAGGTGAGCCTCCTAAAAACAGACTTAACGCTTAATCATGATTTCGTAATTAGCGCCGTAATATGCACTCCTGATTACGAAATCATGATATTACAGTTATGTCTGCTTTTAGGAGGCTCGCTTCGAGAGTTGCATTCCCTCGTGTTCGGAAAAAAATGTGTTTATTATGGTAGTTTGGCTTTTAGAGTCCCTCCTAGCGCGAGGCATTCATATATAGTAATACCCTTAATATATTAATATATATTTTATATATATATGTATATATATATATATATGTATATATATATATATATTATATAAACAATATATGAGTATATGCATATATATGTACATGTATGTATATACCTTCATCCACATGTACATATAGATACATAACTGGGTACATGACGTGGCAAAAGAACATGGACAAAATGGTAAACAAAGTGCAACAAACAAGCAGGCCACATAGAAACATCCCCTTCATCAGCTACCACCATTAAAACCCCGGCGTTCTTCCCACGAACACAAATTAAATTGTTTTCGTGGAGGGTAGTGGCGGACGGAAAACAAGACAGGAAAACGAAACGGTGAAATAAACAAACAAAAAGGCTGTACAGCCAGACGTGAAGTGTGTATGTCTTGAACGCTGTGAAGCACGAACAGGAGGGGCAAATACGTACGTGCGAGCTTGAGGAGTCCAAGAACGAAAATGAGCAACGATAGGTAGAGAGGGAGAGAGATAGTAGTAGTAAGAGTGGGAGGCGAAGGACGAGCAGCGAGAGAGAGAGAGAGAGAAAGAGAGAGAGATAGAGAGAGAGAGACAGAGAGACAGAGATAGAGAGAGATAGTAGTGACAGGGAGAGGCGAAGAACAGTAGAGGGAAGAATAAGAGGGGGAGGTAGAGATAGAGATAGAGAGAGTCGCGTTAGAAAAATAGTTAAAACTTACTGTATATATATATATATATATATATATATATATATATATATATATATATATATATATATATATATATATATATATATATATATATATAATTGCTGTTTCCTTTCAGATATAATCAAAAAAAGTAATTGAAATTCGTTAGAATGACAGATCTATCGGACTTTCAAAACTCCGGAACAGAACCAAAACTTTCAGATAGGGACCGCCGGACTCTTACGCCAATTGTTAGAAAGGATCACAAAAGTACAGCTCCCTGTGGAGACAGCCAAAAGAAGCACTTGACACAGACTACCTTCTTCCAACTGTTAAATATGAAGGAGGATCTGTGATGATCGGGGAGTGGGGGGCTATATCTTGAAAATGCGCCGACCCAATGGTTTCTCTTGATGGCAGAATTAATAGTCAAGTCTATTTAAGCATTTTATCTGATCAAATTCATCATATGGTCGCGGAACTGTATCCGGAGGGAAACGCATTATTTCAGGATGATAATGTACCAAGTCACAAAGCTGAAGTTGTTACTGAATGGCACGAGGGACATTGTAGTGAAGTTGAACATCTGGCCACCATAGTACCCAGATCTCAATATTATTGAAGATTTATGGTGCATTTTACAAAAACAAGTAAGGAGTCGATATCTTCCAAAATCATCACTACAAGAACTGGAGACTGTTTAAACCGTATGGACAAAAATTCCTTTGGAAACAATTCTAAATTTCTACGAGTCCATACCTCGTAGAATTCAAGCTGTAATTACTACCAAAGACGGTCCTACCCCATATAGAAATAAATTTGAAATTTTAAGGTGTTTCCATTATTTTATCCAACCCCTTTACGTATATATATATATATTTATTATTATGATTGACCGTTGACTGAACACTATTCAATTTTTTTTCTCCGTGTTTTTCTCCTTGTCTCCGTATTCTTTCTGTTGAAGAGCGTAGCTCGAAACGTCAAAGACTTTCCGTATTCCCGAGCGTCATACTAATATATCCTTTTGTTATTTACACCACCTGTCCTCGTCTGTTGTTATTATTTGTATATTCTCCCATATATATATATATATATATATATATATATATATATATAATGGATATAATGGTATGTATATTGGTATATAACTATATTTTGCTGAACAAATAAATCTCAAATTCTATGTGGATATGAGCATGTATAAGATTAAATATACTCATGTGTGTGTGTGTGTGTGTGTGTGAAAGTGCAGGTCTATGCATTTTAGAGTACATTATACAGTTATTCGTCTGTGCTAGTAACCTGTATCTCCACATATATTCAGGTGTGTGTGCACGCGCGCATTTGTATAGGTGCGTGTGCGTGTGTGCGCGCGTGTATGTGTATGGGGTTGTGAGCGTGGTGTGTTGAAGGTCTTCAACATATTCGTTTGCTTTGTGTTTTGGTTTTTTTAACCAGAAAAAAAAAAAACATTGATGTGTTGTCTCTATGTTTGTTTACTTAAGGGCGTTCTCTTCCCCGAGGATCAACAATATCTGCGGTTTCACGTCAGATGTATGTGAATAGGCTTCAGTCTGTGGCGACGTGACTGTGTGCATATGAGTGTAATCAGGCTCCCCCCCCCCTACATACCTAATACCTACATACATAGCTATATATATATATATATATATATGTGTGTGTGTGTGTGTGTGTGTGTGTATGTATATATACATATATAGCTATGTATATATAGCATATATATATGTATATATATATGCGTATATATAGATATATATATATGTATATATAGTTATGTAGGTATTTTGTATGTATATAACTAAGTAGCTATCTACTGCATATATATATATATATATATATATATATATATATATATATACACACACATACATATATATATATATACATATATATATACACATAATATATATATATTCATATATATATATACATATATATATATATATAATATATATATGTACCTAAGCATATTTATATAAACATATATATGTATGTGTCTACAGATATATATGTACGTATATATATATATATATATATATATATATATATATATATATATATATATATACATATATACTTATATACACATACATTTCTGTCTCTCTCTCTCTGTCTCTCTCTCTATATATATACACACACACACACGCACACACTTGACTTTTGATGTTACGAGTTTTCTTAACAGCCCACCTTCTGCATGCTCTTTTAATACCGTGCCACAATCTTTAACAATGAAACTTTGCTTCTCTTAAGCTGGTATAATGTTGTTGTTGTTTTTGTTGTTGTCGTTGCTCTTTCTTTCTATTCTTTACAATATGACGGCCATCAACTAAAGCGTCAACACTGTTCCGCCGCCGCCACCCACACCATCACCATCACCACTATCGCCGCCACAACCACCTTCTGCAACTCTTACCGTTGTTGCCACCGTTCAAAACAATGGAGTTATGTATTGAAGCTTTCAGTCAGTATATTGTTCCGTCATCAAAAATCATAAAACAATAAACTTATGTTCACACACCCACACACTGGTCCGTCATCATATCGTCTTCTCCTTCATTACAGAGAGAATAAATGTTTATTTACCACGAAACGTTTGAGTTGCCACCACCACCTCCACCTCCACCACTACAACTACTAAGCATTTGGCTATATTTATTTCTTTATCGCCCACAGGGGGTTAAACATGGAGGGGACAAACAAAAACAGTCAAAGGGATTAAGTCGATTACATCGACCCCAGAGCGTAACTGGTAACTCTTTAATAGACCCCGAAAGGATGAAAGGCAAAGTCGACCTCGGCGGAATTTGAACTCAGAACGTAGCGGTAGACGAAATACCGCTAAGCATTTCGTCCAGCATGCTAATGTTTCTTATTTCTTTATTGCCCACAAGGGGCTAGATATAGAGGGGACAAACAAGGACAGACAAAGGGATTAAGTCGATTATATCGACCACAGTGCTCGCTGCTTAAGCACACGGCCATTTCTGCATCTATATAAGAAAGGAGACAGCTACGAAACCTTTATACTGTTGTTTGATCTACAGGACGTAGTAGCTACATCACCATCAAAATTCACACTAACGTCTGAGCCCTTCGCCTGTTCACAATATTTTCTTAAGATTCTACTACACTCTACAGTTTCCGTCGGTCCAATTTCATACACAACTCTTTAGTTAAAGGGACCGGCCATAATTCCGCGCAAGAGAATCGAAATTCAGGTCTCATCCTTGTGTAGCTCACTGCTTAAGCATTCGGCCACCTCTGCATTCATATAATTTGTTGTGGTAATTATGGAAAGAAAATATCGCTGGTATGTGTTGGCTGCAATCTAATGCATTGCGCAAAAAAGAAATGACATTACATCGATTACGACAACTAGAGATCCAGTTGATCTAATCAACCAATCAGCCTACCCGTGTAATTAAGACGCAAGTGGCTGAGTACTTCACAGACGCTTTTAATCATAATGTAGTATCAGGGAGAGGCAACATGGCATAGAATATGACAAAGCAAGTCCTTTGAATTACAGGTACTGCTGATTTTTGCCAGATGAGTGGACTGGAGCAACA
>NC_142935.1:25086182-25093682 GCF_046866305.1 Octopus bimaculoides
AGTTACAAGGTACATTATGTCATAAAGTGTTACTTTCAGGTAGAACAGTAGAGTTAAGCAGAAAGGGACGAAATAAAACGATTCTGAAAACAATATTTCTCTTACCTATACTGAATCGACAAAAACATATTGTACACTCCATAATATTTTATTTCATAGCAATATTATGCATACACGTGGAGACTCATGGCCTAGTGGTTAGGGCAGCGGACTCGCGGTCGGGGGATCGCGGGTTCGAATCTCAGACCTGGCGATGTGTGTGTTTATGAGCGAATCACCTAAGCTCCACGCGGCTCTGTCTGAAGGTAATGGCGAACTTCTGCTGACTCTTTCGCCACAATTTAATACGCACACACACTTCAAAACATATCTTTTCTTTCTGGTCCCGCACAATGATATTTGAACGGTTGTGTTTTAACTTGGTGGCTGTTTTAATTTCTAAGTTCCACCAATATTCTTTTGATCTATCGGTCTAAATATAATCAATTTTGTCTATAGGTATTTTCGCTTTTATTATCCTGTTCCAGACTCTTCTGGCCAGCATTCTAGCCTCATGGGAAAATTATAACCGGAAGAAACTCTCTCACTGTTGACAGTTTGTGGCTCATGTCTTCAGTCTTGGTCTTGCAAAGCCTACGTTTGTTGTCTGTCAACGTTTTCTGCCTTTAATGCTGTATGTATGTATGTCATTGTTTATTTCAAGATTTCTTGCCAACAGAGAAAGAACCGGTTTCTAACCTAGATCCGAGGCTCCTGCATTGGAATTTCAGCATCAACATCAGGGTATGTATGTATGTATGTATGTATGTATGTACGTACGCATGTATGTATGCATGCGTGTATGTATGTATGTATGTATGTATGTATGTATGTGTTTTGCTTTATGTAGGTATTCTCATGCATATATTTGCATATCTAGAGATGCACATATATATTCAAATGATAAACTTCTGGAAAGTTTTACAGATTTTTACAGTTCCAGTGATGGATTGGAGCTGTAGTCTTCGAATTAGCCTTCACCTTTCTGCTTTTGAGCCGCCTAATTTCTCAAGATTGGTATTTAGGCAGTGTGTTACGTATCCCCAGACCCCAATAATTACAGTTATAAACCTGAACTTGTAATCTGGATAGAGTAACTGCAGATTTCTCAATAGTTCAACGTAGGTGTTCTCTTTTTCACTGATCTTCAGCTTTATGTTAACATCCGCTGGGCAGCTAATTTCCCCAACTGTACACAACTTCTCTTCTCAATCCCAAATCATGATATCAGGTCTGTTGTGCCTACATTTTATTGAGACATTGGGACATTCCACCAGTACTCTTTTTTATCATGAGTGGCTACGGCTTCTACCATAATGTGAGTTCTTATTTCTTATCGTCGGGGTTATCCTTCCGACGGATTTCATTATAGACTGTCTTAGCTGCAACATATCGTCTGATAGATAGATAATACCGTGATGAAATTTTCTGACAACTGCTTATGATGTGGGTCATATCTTCGATGTATGTATGTATGTATGTATGTATGTATGTATGTATGTATGTATGTATGTACGTATTTGAGTGCAAGCGTTAAAAATATTTCGACTTAGAATAAATGAATACAAAGGAAGACACATCATAAATATTGAAGCAGCTGCTGTTTCTAGGCCATTAATTGTCGTTGAGTTCCGTTTAGCTCCCGCGTTTTGCAAAGTGAATGTAGCTTAATGCTAATAGAACATACTGCTCAGCTTAAGAATGGACAAACTAATTTACGTATAGCTATTAGCTTGGAAACCGCTAGCATTTCTCTTCACACCTTAGCTATAAGCTGCTGTAACCTTTAACACAATTGGTACAAATTATAATATAACTATTTTCGTTTATAAATCGTTTTTAAACATCTCCGTTGCCGATTGTCGTTTTACGATAAACATTTTCACGAATCAAACAAAATTCGTAAGCCTGACGACGAATCCACCTGTTTGTAAAAGCAACCAAGGTGTTAGTTGATTAATTTATAAAGTACATATTACGTCTTAAGTTAAAGAAAAACATTCACGTGCATCAAAGAAAATTAGCGCCAAGAAGAAAGGACGCTGGTAGCTTTGCCTCGCACGATATCTCATTAGTGTTTCACGCAGCCACCATATTGTTTTAGCGCCGTTTCCCAGTTGTCTCGAGATGCAAACACCACTGGCTTCGAAAGCAATTAGTTGAAAAACAAATGTAATTAGTAGATAACAATGCATTTTTGGAAAATTTTTACTTGCTCTGAAGATAAAGTTGCAGGACAGGTAAGAGCAGAGCAAAATTTATTTTTAGTTTTAATGTTAAAGTAACAGTACAAAGTATGTATGCGGAAGAATGCTGAACTTTGTGGAAGTGGAGTGATAATTACTCGCATATATACATACATTTATATATATATATATATATATATATATATATATATATATATATATATATATATATATATATATATATATATATATATATATATTTATATATATAAATATATATACATATATATTATATATATATATATATTATATATATATATTATATATATATATATATATATATATATATATATATATATATATATATATATATATATATATATATATATATAAACTGTCTGGATGTTTTGCGTTCTTGTCTCATTTTGTATTATATATATATATATTCTTATTTGAAACCATGGTACAGAATATAGATTGGTAAATGTTTTTATTTTTCATTCCCTTTCGAAATTATCCCTATTTTTTGGTATGTAGTCTTTTGCTGCTCTTTCTAGCGGGTCAGATGTCCTATTATAGGCATCTCTGTATTTTAAATGAATAATATATAGTCTATTGACTGATTTTTATTCTCGCTAGACCACTGGTGGTAAATAAAATTTCAAAAATTTTTTTGCTACCCTATAATTTATATTCATATATAGATAGACATATATTTATTTATATAAGTAAAGATATATATACATATATATACACACATATATATAGAAATATGTATACATATATAAATCCATATATATATATATATATATATATATACATATATATATACATATAGATATGTATAAATATATATATATATATACTCTATGTGGGTTTATGTATATGTGTATATGTATCTAGAAATACATATATATACATACACACACACACACACACACACGTACATACTCACATGCATAAAACAAGATTACGGCTTCAGCACAGACTAATTAATTAATGAATTTGTATTAAAAATACATATTTCGAGCTACAAAAACAATACCAATATCGGCTACAGCAACAGAATTGACGACGAGAACAACTACAACAATAACAACAACAATGACAATGAACCAAGGAGGAAATCTCTTGCGCAATACCTCTCGCTTTGTTAGAGATTGCTGGCTTGTCTAATAAGTCCACCTGAAAGCATGCGCCGTCATCTTAGAAATATACAGTATGCCTGGCCCAAAAAAAAACAAAAAAACAAAAACACACGGTTGCAGCAACAGTAGCATCTTTGATCGATCATCCTTGATAACTACATCAATACCATGAAGAAAAACAAGAATTGGTTTCTTACAAGCATCGATCTTCTAAATTTATTTCATTAAAATTTCACGTTGTCTTCTCTGTTTTTTGTTTCTTTTTGTACATATGATTGATAACATTTCTTTCTCGTCTTTGGATTTAAACAACAGAAACATAACTGTGCAAGCCTGAGGTGTCTTTAGATTGAACATGGTAACGAATGCGGTATGTAGTTTGGATGCGACGTAAATACACTTCTTTAAAAGAAATATAACCAACGGAGTTGTCTCAGCATAGGTCGAACATTCAGCTGTGTGAATCGAATCAACTTTTCCGTTTGCCAGCATTGACAATTATTTAATTCTGCAGTGCTTAATTATCACTAAGAAAAAGTACATATTACGTCTTAATTTAGAGAAAACATCCTGGACGTATTGATAACACGCGCCAAATATGGATTCAAGACATCCGTATACCGCAAGCCGACCTTCACTGGACGATACCTTGACTTCAATTCCCACCATCCATACAGTGTAAAGAGAGGGATTGCTCAGTGCCTAAAACATCGAGCAAAGGATATAAGTAGCGATCGTGATACCCACTACGCATTAGTAACTAGTGATTTGAGTCATGCCGCATTTAAGAAGTTCCCTTCGCAACTTCGGTGTGGATGTCACTGCGTGCCATGTTAGGCAGATAACATTGTCAATACTTTTTTTCTTTTATGTTTGCGGTTTACTACACGGACTTTCTTGCCCTGAAAACTCTGGTTGGTTTGCGAGATTATCAGAGATAACCCAAGATGATCTCAGTAATTTCAGTCACATTCTTTCTTTTGGAATTAATCAATTTGTCTCAATCTGACGAATTAATCTTGTAAGCGAAATTGGACATACTACTGCAACCATATAGGAGCATATCGGATGAACGAGTTCATCTTTAATTCAAGAGCTGCAGCCCTTTCCATCTCTCTCTCTCTCTCTCTCTCTTACTCTCTCTCATTCCCTCTCTATCTCTATCTGTCTTGCTTTCTCTCTCTCTATCTATCTCACACACATATACACCCACACACACAACTACACACACACATACACACATACGCAAAGACACACACACACATACACACACACACATGCATACACGACCGCACACACACACACACCGTAACTCTGAATCTGCCCGTGAATCATGTGACTGTAGCACGCTCAGCCACTTACATGCCAATTCAATGAGTTGGTAGTTCAATTGATCGAACGAACAATTCCGGATATGAGACGTTTTGCCCCAGCCGTTTTGGCGCGGCTGTTTTGGCGTTGCATATTTGAAGTTAATGACTCGACGCTGACTTATTTGGCATTAGCCGTTTTAATGTTTCTCCTGTCTTAAACCGTCTTTCATTCGCTCTCTATATCTCTGTGTCTCTATGTGTCTATCTATTTCTCCCTCTCTCTTTATGTGTGGAAACATCGAGTTATGTTTGTTATTCTATTTCACTCTCTCCCTCTTTCTCTCTCTCACTCTCTATCTCTATCTCTCTCTAACTATATGTGTATAATTATGTACGCGTCTACGCATGTGTTCACATAAGTACGTGTGTGTGTGTGTATGTCAGTGTGTTTGCCTGCAGTACCAAGACGCACTGTCACCGAAAGACGCAGCGCGCCTACTCAGCCGCGCCAGATCATCGACAACCAAACAGCCGCGACAAGTCGCCTCATTCCAGTCGAATCTATACCGTCAAGTTACAACAGCTCGACGACACATTTTATGCAAGTCGTCAATATATAACCATGTAACCAACAGCGAGATGGAAAGACAATGGATATATTTTTCGAAATGTACTAAATGTGAACAATATGATGTACATAAAACAGGGTGCGTGTACTTATATATATATATATATATATATCGCACAGAGATTTAATATTGCCTATATACGTACATACATAGACAGGTACACACACACACACACACACACACACACACACACACACACACACACATATATATATATATATATATATATATATATATATATATCACTCAGAGATTTAATATTGCCTATATACATACATATAGATAGAGATAGATAGATAGATAGATACATACATACATACATACATACATACATACATACATGCATACATACATACATACATACATATAGATAGGAACATATATTTACATATATATACACACACATACACATAAACACACACATACACATACACGCACACACACGCATTCATATATATATATATATATATACATATATAATGGTAAAACGTATGTACGTATATGTACGGAAGTATATAATACAGATTTATTACTGGAAGCACTTTGGTGCGCTTTCTCCTAACAAACTAGAGTGGTTGGTATTGTGCGGACTATAAAACAATGGACATAGTTTTATGTAGTAGATAACATTATAGAACAATAATACTAAGAGCCCTGTTTTGATGAATTCATGTATGAAACAGATTGGACTATACAGAGAATTTGAATACAAACATACATATACAGACATATACATACATACACAGATATATACACACATACATACATTATATATATGTGAATGCATTTATGTATGTATGTATGTATGTATGTATGTGTGTATGTATGTATGCATGTATGTATAGACAAGTGAATCAGTGTAAATATTTTCGCATACATATGAATATATATGTATGCATGCAGATATATGTGTATATATCTGGAGAGACATGTAATAATATACATATGGAAAATACTGGAAGGACTGGTGCCAAACTTTGGCATCAAGTACTACAGGAACGCCCGCACGGGTCGCCACTGCATGGTGCCAAAGGTACCGTCCACTGCATCTCACATAAGAACGAGATACTGCAGCAGCCTCGGTTTCAGAGGACCTCAGCTCTTCAATGCCCTGCCAAAACATTTGAGAGACATGCAAGACATGGATACGGAGGTCTTCAAGACAAAACTTGACACTTTCCTCTCCACGGTACCAGACGAACCAATGGCTCGTAATGAGACGCAGTTTAGGGCAGCTATGTCAAATTCTCTTATACACCAGATGTGCCATCAAAACTCTTGATTGGACCATGTCAGGTGGGGGAGAAGAGCCATGCGAGGAACGTGAAAATCACGGTGGTGCACCAGCATGACCGCAGCCACTTGGCTGAAACACATAAATAAATATATATATATATATATATATATATATATATATATATATATATATATATATATATATATATATACATATATATATATATATATATATATATATATATATATATATATATATATATATATATATATATATATACGTACATACATACATACATACATATATACATACATAGTGTGGTAAGTAGCTTGCTTACCAACCATATGATTCCGTTTCAGTCAGACTGCGTGGCACCTTGGGCAAGTGTCTTATACTATAGCCTCGGGCCGAGCAAAGCCTTGTGAGTGGATTTAGTTGATGGAAACTGAAAGAAACCCGTCGTATATATATATATATATATGTGTGTGTGTGTGTGTGTGTGTATGTGTGTATGTGTGTCTGAGTATTTGTGTGTGTGTGTTTGTGTCCCCACCATCATCGCTTGACAACCGACACTGGTGTATTTACATCCCCGTCACTTAACGGTTCGGCATAAAGAACCGATAAAATAAGCACTGGGCTTACAAAGAATAAGTCCACGGGTCTATTTGTTCGACTAAAGGCGTTGACCCAGCATGGCCGCAGTCAAATGACTGAAACAAGTAAAAGATTTACAGAATGAAAAAGAAATACATAAATACATACGTACTTACATACATATATATGCACACACACATACACACAGACATACACATATATATGCATACGTATACACACAAACATTAACTTGACTATTCTCTTCCCCAACTGAAATTTTGTGTGTGTGTGTATGTGTGTGTGTGTGTGTGTGTGTGTGTGTGTGTGTGTGTGTGTGAGAAAGAGAGAGTG
>NC_142935.1:25098682-25103682 GCF_046866305.1 Octopus bimaculoides
TGTGACAGAGCTATCTCCTCCCCATTCTTCTCTTAGACGGCATCCGTAGCGTAAAGAGGAAAGATCGGCTGGTTGAACAACAGTTGGTCTTCCATAAAAAAAAGCAACCTTCTCTAGGATTTCATCTTGTCAAGGAATATTCCAGCTCAAGGGTTGCCCCCAGATGGCATAAACTCTTGCTACGTCACTGAAGCCATTCCCATACGTATAGCTCTAAGATAATGTATTCGTGAGCACATCCCTAACATTCACATTAGGCTAATTACAATTCCTGAGCTGTTCCTTTCGAATCTTGTCACTAATTCAAATTCTGATCATAACTTCAAGCTCGCATTAACTTTAATATTAATCCTAATCAGCACTTTCCAATCTGAGCTGAAATCATACTGCGGCCTATACAGGTGGTAGACTTAATCCGTCACCCTGTTTAGTGTAAGCCCCTGGCAACAGGAGTGACTTTAGCGGAACCCGTTCCGTCGCAAACATTTGGGACATGTCTAATTTGAGGACAACTTCCTCTCTCCAACCAGTTTCAGAGACCCCCGTAACGGATTTTAGGTACCACTTTTTCCCCCAATTAAAATATTAGAATAATTTTCTAATGCTCATCTAATCTTAACTTTAAATATAAGCGTAATCCATTAAAGAGAAAAAGAAGTAGTTTTAAATTTCTAAGCGAGAAGTAATATTTGCCAGAGTAAAGTGGCCCAAAATTTTGAGGGAGGGTGCCAGTCGATAAGATTGACCCCAGTGCACTACTGGTATTTAATTTATCCACCCCTAAAGGATGAAATGCCAAGTCGACCTCGGTGGAATTTGAACTCAGAACGTAAAGACAGAGGAAATACCACTAAGCATTTCGCCCGGTGTGCTAACGGTTCTGCCCGCTTGCCGCCTTATCTAGACGTAATAATATTTTCTACTCTAGGCACAAAGCTTAAAATTTTGGGGGAGGGTGCCAGTCGATAAGATCGATCCCAGTACTCAACTGGTACTTAATTTATCGACCTCAAAATGATGAAATGCAAAGTCGACTTCGGCGGAATTTGAACTCAGAACGTAATGACAAACGAAATACCACTAAGCATTTTGCCTGCTCGCTGCCTTATCTAGACGCAATAATACCGTATTCGACTGGATGGTTAACAGTTGTGATTTTAGCTCCCGTACTAAGTACAGTGCTTTTCATCGGTTTGGTTCACGAAAGAAATATTTTACCCGAGTCTATAGTAGAAGAAACTTGTTCAAAGTGCCATTCAGTGGGATTGAGCACGGAACCATGTGGTCAGGAAGCAAGTTTCTTACCACACAATCACCTCTTTTTTTGATTAAATCTTCAGACCTGGAAATGAATAGGCTTAACAACATGGCTGTGTCGTAAAAAAGCTTGCTTCTCAAACCCATAGTTCCGTGTTCAGTCCCACAACATAGCACCTTGGACCTTGGCTTCTGTTATAATCTCGGGCTGACCAAACCATTCTGGGTGGATTTGGTAAACATAAATTGAAAGAAGCTTGTTGTGTCTGGTGTGTGTGTGTGTGCGTGCGTGCGTGCGTGCGTGTGTGTGTGTGTGTGTGTGTGTGTATTAATAGCAAATCCAGCTTCAATTGGATGTGTTGTTTATAACACACATGACTGCAGCAAATGTCCCAAAAAGCCATCTCCAGCAAGGTTGGATGGCACAGTTGCATCACGTAATTTCACCGCCTCACGGATCGTCAGCCACAGACAGCCAAACACCTGATAATTTTTATTTAAAATCGATTACCTTCCCATCACTATAAGTTTCTTGCCGAAGAACTAATCAACAAATGCTATAACACTAAAGAAATATTATTTCCATTCGTGTAACGGTTTCAGTCGTAGACAGGCGGCCATGATGGAGCACCACCTCAATGTATTTTCTCTTAGTTCTGTTGTTTCTTCATGGCTGGAATTTAGTTTATGATCTTCCCTCCGTGTATCCTTGAAATATTTTAAAGTTTAATTATGGTAATGAATTGAAGCTACAAAGCATATTAAGTAACCTTTACATCATCGCTGCTATTACTTGCGAACAAACGAAACCACTCTTATATATATTCAGACGGTGTCTGTATACATATATATACACACACGCACACGCATACATAAGTACATAAATGTTTTTTTGCGTATATGTACAAAAGGAAACAGAAAGATAGAGAGATAAAGGAAGGGAGAAGAAGAAGGAGAAAAAGATAGATAGATAGATAGATAGATAAAGAGATAAAGAGATAGAGAGAGAGATGGAGGGAAAAAGAGAGAATGGGGGTCTTTTGAATTAATCCCGAAGCATTTCTTTAAATGAAACCTCAAGTATAACAATTCGGCACCGCCATGCGGATCTTTCTGGTCGCAAGTGCGTTTCTAAGACTTCCAAGTAGGAGATAAAAGAACCCACACACACAAGTACACATCCATGTACACACATCAACACATACACATAGACACACATATACGCATACACTTTGCACGCAAACACACACACACATATGCACGCACACGCACGTATGCACATACGCGCATTCATATATAAATATATATATATACGCCTGTGCATATCTTCACGTGCGTTTTCACATGTATGTATGCTTGTAAATACGTATGTGTGTGTGTGTGTGTGTGTGTGTGTATATCAACGCATACCTACGCATATATAAATATATTCATTCATTCATATGTTGATACACATAACTACAGGAACATACAGATGTACGGGCACACGTACAGGCATGCGCACATGTTTGTGTGTATGTATATATGATCCTTGGCACTCCGTCGGTTACGACGACGCGGGTTCCAGTTGATCCAGTCAACAGAACAGCTTGCTCGTGAAATTAACGCGTAGAGGGTGGGCACTTCACAGACACGTGTACCCTTAAAGTATTTCTCGGGAAGAGATTCAGCGTGGCACAGAGTGTGACAAGGCTGACCTCTTTGAAATACTACGTTAAGGGTACACGTGTCTGTGGTGTGCTCAGCCACTTGCACATTAATTTCACGAGCAGGCCGTTCCGTTGATCGGATCGACTGGAACCCTCGTCGACGGAGTGCCACAACATACGTATGTATGTATGACTTCGAACATGTAGATATATACACATATTACTTGATTTATGAATGATACATACATTAATTTGAACACTCGCACAGATGTATGTATACAAATATATAAATGTATGCGTATCTATACACATACAATTACACATGTATATATGTAAATACCTATACGCCCGTATATATATTTATACAAACATTCAAATATACGCGCGCGTGCACAAACACACATATGTATATATATATATATATATACACACACAAAGACATGTATATGTATATATATATATGTGTATCTATCTATTTCTCTCAATCTCTCCCTCCTTCTCTTTGTCTCTCTCCCTCCCTCTCTTTGTCTCACTCTCTCTTTGTCTCACTCTCTCTTTGTCTCACTCTCTCTTTGTCTCACTCTCTCTTTGTCTCACTCTCTCTTTGTCTCACTCTCTCTTTGTCTCACTCTCTCTCACTCTCTCTCCCCCTCTCTCTCTCTCTCTCTCTCTCTCTCTATCTATCTATCTATATATATATATATACCTACATATATGCCTCCACGTTTCCACACACCATATATCCACATAGATGCATTCAAACACCTACACTTTATAGTCGTTCTTTCAAACATACATACATACATATATACATACATACATACATACATACACACAAACATACATACAAACGTACATACATACATACACATACATACATACGATTACATATATATACACACACCTACACACATCCATAATACGAAAATTATACATATTCATGTACACGTAGCCGGACAGTTTTCATCGTTCTACAGGTGCTTAAGTTAATCACGTATAGCGACAACATCAAAGCCACTTTTTCGAGAAGTCAGTAGACAATACTGAAGTACAACTTAAACTGACTTTGCTCCATTCCACACACACACACACACACACACACACACACACACACACACACACACACACATACACACACACACACACACACACACTCACGAAATCCCAAAACAGAGATATATGTGCACACATCTACAAACGCACAGAGATACACACCATACAAACACACGTAACTTTACAGTTTCGTTTTTCCTTTTATTCTTCTTGTGTTGCTTGCCTGAAAGAATTTGGCATATCGTGTCAAAGCTATGTTTTAGTCTCTCAGTACTAGGCGTTGTTAATTGCAGTCAAAGAACCATTATTCTTAACCAGCAGAACAAAGTGAAAGCCACACGAAGATAGGTAATAAAAGATATCTCTCTCACGTTATCTCTCGTTTCTTACCTTTTTCTCTCCATTCTCCCATCTGCCACCCCTCACCAACATATATTTCATTATCTTCTTGACTTCAATAATTTATACAGAAAGACCTTATTTAAAAAAAATTTCTCTTTTTAATTTAATTTTATTTTATTTTGTTTATTTATTCGTTCATTTATTTTGGTATTTCATCGCCGTGACGCGAGCGTTAATCTTTTCATTCTTTCCCCGCCTTTACGTTTACCTTTAACATATCACTTACTTATTTACTACTACTACTACTACTACTACTACTACTACTACTTATAATAATAATAATAATAATAATCGTTTCATTATTGGTCACAAGGCCCATACGTAACTTGTCATACAGAAAAGGGTTACAAAAGCGTGTAGGGAAGTGTACAACTGCGTCATACTACTACTACTACTACTACTACTACTACTACTACTACTACTACTACTACTACTACTACTGATAATAATAATAAGAATAATAATGTTGGTGACAGCGGCGGTGGTGACAGCGGTGGTGGTGGCCGTGGTGGTGGCCGTGGTGGTGATGGAGGGTGGTAGTGGAGGTGTTATGATGATGATGATGATGATGATGATGAATGACAATGGTTAAGATGGCGACGATGACGATTGCAGGCCTTTCTTAAAGATTTCGATTCA
>NC_142935.1:25108682-25133682 GCF_046866305.1 Octopus bimaculoides
CCCAGTAACCGAATATGTTGATGTGCTTATTACCAATTCCAAAGGAGAGTATTACTGCCTGTATCTTTTCGTGCTATTCTAGATATATGAGACTAAGTGACTTTGAAGTTTAACTAGAGCTTACGGTGTAAACTGTAAGATCTGAAGACAACAGCAATGGTCTACGTCATCAAAAGACACAGAATAAATCATTAAAAAGTAGGGTATATTGTTTTTTTCTATCAGAAGGAAAAATCTAATGCCAGGAACAGAAATATTCGCCGAAGGAATATTTTTATGATGGTTCTTAATTTCTTTAAGTACCAGTTGTCTACACTCAGAAAACATATCTCTCTCGTGCAAAGATTTTTATCTGAGATCTTAGAGTTTTCATTTTCGTCACTTCAAACTGACTTATTCTACTTTTGCATTATTAGATCCTACTGTTTGTAGGTTCATGATTGAAGGAAAAAGATTTGACGACGTCTATGATGATTCTACAAGGGTTACTATACCAGCGAGAGAGGAGTTCAGAAAAGGAGGGGAAATGGCCGTGGATGACTAAAAGTGATCTAAAACAGGAGACAGAGGCTCTGATCTGTGCTGCCCATGAGCAAGCACTAAGAACAAACAACATAAAATACAGAATAGACAACACATTAGAACGTGATAAGTGCAGAATCTGTGGACAAAATGGTGAAACCGTAGGGCATATTACCAGCCAATGAAAGGAGTTATGGTCTGGAAACAATTCTCCTTTACAGTAAACAGTCTAAATAACCGAGAAGATTCCTATAAAGCGACATCATTTTTTGTGGACAGTACATCCAAATTTACTGCTTTCTTCAACAACCAAATCATCTATTTTAATCGAGAAGGTTTAGCGTATTATCAGGTTAAATAGCAGTTGAAGTCTGCGAATAGCAGGGGAATGTGTTTCTCTATTCTTATATCTTACATTTATTATAAAGTAATAACCAAACTGTAAAATTTTACTGAACATACTTACTGGTTGAAAGCAATTCAGGATGTTGTGATTACTTGTGATAGTGTACTTTAAGAGGGAAAAGTCCTCCTTTCTCGTTATATCATTATGAAGTAAAGAGTGTCATTCTAAAATGTATAGTAATATGAAGTATAGATTGTTTTTGTGAAGGAAAAGTTCTCTGCAGATGATCTACATTCCATGGTCGCATCCACATTTCTATCATATATACTTCAAATATTGAATCATATGAGCAAATGGTGGCGCCTCTAAATAATCATTCGAGTATCTAGAAACAGCAGGCAAATTTACTTCAGATCATATACTTCTATCCCAGTGAAAGAAAGGACCCATTGGTTAATGTAGTTATACATAGCCCAAGATAAACAAGAATACCATGGATGGTATGACTTTGACCAGGACCGATAGATAACAATGTCGACAGCAATTTTAGGAAAGGTTGATTTTTGTTCTTTTATATTGAAAATAATGTTTGTATTATACGGCAGAGTTTTTGTGAGAGTTCTAAATTGATTATAGCTTCATTGTATTGCCAGTAGTAATAGAGCAATTTTATTGACATATCGTCACAAAATCCTTTCTTAAGAGTCGCTCATTTTGATGCAAAAAACGTGAAACGAAAATACAAGTAAACACCGAAACGGTAGACTATGAAGATAGAACATATACACGTTGGCAACAAATAACAGTTTATTGTTTAGGTGCATTTTTTAATATATAATTTTCGTTGTATGTTATTGTTTTTTGTTCCTGAACCAGAATAACTCACAGAATAATATAAAACAGTAATATAAAGAAGGTTTTGAGGATGTAAACTGTAAAGATGGTGAAGTGAATCATGGCTATCAAAATGTTTTAGACATTGACTGCGGCTATGCTGGGGCATCAGATTGAAATGTTTTAATGTAACAAATCGGTCCCAGGAATTTATTTTTTAAAGCCTAGTTCTTATTCTGTCAGTCCCTTTTGCTAAGCTACTAAAATAAAAACGTAAACAAACCAGCACAAGTTAATAAGTGACGGTGAGAGACAAACATAAATACAAATGCACACACAAGCATACAGATACACACATAAAATTGCTCGCACACACATACACACATACACACACACATTTTTATACGACCGGCTTCTTTCGATATCCCTCTACCAAATGCACACAGAAGACTTTGGTCGCCTTGGGCCTAGCTCAGAAGATCGTTGCACAAGATGCTTTGCAGTGAGACTGAACCCAGAACCATGTGGTTAGGAAGCAAACTCGTACTACATAGTTACGCCTACGTCTATATAAAAATAACCGCTTCCTAAAGACTAAAGTATGTGCTTCCGAAATATAGTAGTGAGCGAGAACATATTGACAGCTATTAAAACACAAACTTGGACATCATAGATATGGTAAAAACCGGGTTAAACTAAATAATGTATGTAGTAATCACAATATTAGAAAATTACTATTTTATTTTAATCTCACAACGTGAGATTAAACAGTACTTTGTAGTAAAGATTGTTTGGCAATATAACATGGCAGTCCTGGTTTAGGACTAATGTTACTGCAATTTAGCCCCAGGAAACATCCTCTCCAGCTGGCTATACGACACGATCTGTGTCCTTATATTTTCGAACAAGGGAATCTAGCACCCCCACTCAGCTCAAAACAATATCTGTGTATCGCGATTTCTGGGTTATTTCCCTTCGACAGCACAGAATAATTGTTCGGCTAGAGATGGCGCTGCCAAATTCCCGTTCGAAATATATAGCTTTCAAAATGACAACTTGTCGCTGATATATAAATTAGAAAATTACTATTTTATTAAATCTCACAACGTGAGATTAAACAGTACTATGTAATAAAGATTGTTTGCCAACATAACATGGCAGTCTTGGTTTAGAACTAATGTTGCTGTTTTCAGCTGAGTGGGGGTGCTAGATTCCTTTGTTTGAAAATATAAGGACACAGATCGTGTTGTATAACCAGCTGGAGACGATGTCTCCTGGGGCTAAATTACAGCAACGTTAGTCCTAAACCAGGACTACCATGTTATGTTGGAAAACAATCTTTACTATAATCATATGTTTCAAAGGAAATCATGTGCTCACTCATACATAGGAATATCAAAACCGAAGGAAGCAATTTGGAAAACAACAGAGAAAGAAATGGTCAAGAAATCAAAGTATATCTAAGACAAGGATCCTTGCTGAATTAGCTTTTATGAAAGGTGACAGATTCTTTGAAGAAAGAAAAATATCAGCTGGATTCCACCCCAAACTGATTTTAAGAACTATGTAAAGACGAAATATAAATCAATGATGGACCAACAGTAAGTTTCGAGGAGTATTGACAACGATGTAATGTTTAAAATGACATAGACATAGCAGACGATAATTAGAGGTCAGTCACATCACTACAAGAAGTAACCCTAGGCAAATACTTGTTTAATTGCAATAATATTGCAGACGTTATGTAGAAAGAATGCTACCAGAGAATGGAATCGATTGACTACCAGAATGTTTGTTGCACGTAGGTCCTGGAAGCTTTAGCTATAATTAAAACATCAATAATAAGAAGATGAAACTTTGAACAGTTTTCAGTATACATCAAACAATCATGGAGCTACAAACGAAAGAGAAAATTATAAAAACTAATTTTTTTGGAGAATCGAAAGAAAACTAACCTTTTAGAAGGAGGATCTTTCTCTGATAGCTACTAACACGTTAGAAAAAATACAACAGTTATTCCGTGGAACTGGATGTAAATGATACGGAATGATACGTTTTTTGTACATGGACAACCTTAAGCTGTACATGGCAGACGACATAAACAACTAGAAACATTACTACAAATAGTACAAGGATTTAATTTGCAGAGGAATTGGTATGAGATTCGAATTAGAAATATGCGCCGGGACATGACTGAAGTAATGAAAATTAATTATGAGCACTAATATCATGTAAGTTAAAGAAACAATGAATGAAGAATTGGACGAAACACTATCTTATCACATACCTTTACAGTGAAAACTGTGGGAACAAATAAAAACATTACCGCATCTCTGACAGAGAATCTTGTAACTCAACCATCTGAAGGAGAAAAAGCTTTAGAATTCCATTCCCAGCCAGAAATCATCAACTACATGTAATGCAGCAGAAAGCATTGCGGAATATCTTTTATCTTTTACTTGTTTCAGTCATTAGACTGCGACCATGGTTGGGAGAAAACATTTAATGACACCAAGTTGGGAAAAAAAACATTTAATGACACAGACGTGGTTTGACTCATGCCACATATTCTCCGGCAGAACGACAGCTCATCGCCCATCTTGTGTTCAACCCCAAGAATCTGCCCAAACTTTTACGCCAGGTCCCTGCTTTCGAGTTATCGACTGTACAGAGCCTTCTCCTTAGTTACATATTTTTCACATGCATCAACAAGCAATGCTTGAAGAAAAATGTTAGCAGTATTAATTTCATTGGTCTCAGAGCGTTTGTGAAGACCCTGAAAACTGCTCCTTACGATAGGCTAGCAAGTTAGAAGATGCTTAGCTACGAGAAAAATATAGCTGCATCCAAAGCAGATTTGAGGTTTTTAATGTTTGAATATTATGTCATTATTATGTAATACCAGCAGTAAAATGGTCGAATGCAATTTTACCAGAAAATATCCCAGAAAATGCCAAAGTGAGACTCTATTTTGTTATGCAAGTCCGAAAAGGTAGATTGGCCGGATACACTTACCAAAAACTATCAAGAAAGGAAGTGCATCCTAATCTGAATACAATTTCTGTTGGATGATAATGTATCTCTAAATGAAATAAGGAAATTAACAAAAATATAAAGATGTGGAAATAGTGCAAGCGAAGACGTAGCGAGTGAAAACAGCAGTAATCTTTATAAAAATACAGCAGCAATCATTATAAGAACACGTGACTTAGGAATGACAGAAAAATAGATGCTGATAAATACATCGCGCAATGTAGGGAAAATAGAGAGAGATATACACAACATGTAGAAAATAGTTCAGTGCTAAACACTGGAAACATTGAAGTAGAGTAATTTTAATGCATTAGAAATAATAAGACGAAAAGAAAATGTAGCACGGATCTAAGACGCACAGATTTGTGCTCTGTAACACGGTTAAGATGCGCAGAACTGAAGACACCGAGAGATAGTGATGAAGGGTAAGTTTTTATGAGAGCGACGGCCGAGGAGACATTAGGAAGAATAATTAGAAAAACGGCCACGTTGTTCGACATTTACGTATACACACACACATATACCCGACACACACACGCACACACACAGCACATACACATAGACTCACACATATGAGAAAGCAGGCTTGAGATACAACAATATAAAGGGAACGGAAATGGAGCGTCCTAATTAGCTGATTGTCCCATAGAGTCATTACTGGGAACCCCGCGGGTCCTGGATTACCCTAAACTACCAAAAGTAATTGCACTCTGCCAGCTGTAATAATAACGATTTCTAAAATAGTAAAAGGCTTCTGATACAAAGAGCATAGTTCCATTAATTGATCTTTGTTCTGGACTGGTATTTCGTTTCAACAGCCACGGAAGGATGAAAGGTCAGGTCGATACCGCTGAGATGAAACACAAAACTTTATGAGACGTAAATAGTGCAAAGTCATCTTGTACGATATTTTAGCGATTCTGGTACAACACTACTCCGGTTTCTGAACCTAGGTTCATTGTTTAGGCATCGAATTGACTATTATTTCGCCAGCTGAAGGCAGCCAGCTGACACGATGTTTAGCTCACCGGACAAAATGTTTAACAGTATTTTCTCCCCCGACATTACATTCTACGTTCGAATGCTTCCGAGGTCGATTTTGCTTTTCACCCTCTCGGGGTCGGTAAGATAGAATGCTAGTGAAACACTGGGGACAATATAATTGGCTTCACCATTTTCTCAAAAGACGGTTATCCTTATGCCAAAATTAGAAAGGAATATTTTAGCCAAAATGGAATTCATTGGCCTCGACCCTTTACAGGACTTCTGTGTATGAATGTATATATACTTATATATATATGTATATATAAATACATGCATACACATAAATACATAGACGTACACATGCATCACACACACATATATATATATGTATGAATGTATGCATTTATGTATGCATGCATGCACGTATGTATGTATGTATGTATTTACGTATTTTGGGAACTGTGGGCCAAGGGACAAACACACCATCCACTTAACAAAGAAACACGTCTAACATCAGAGACTGGAGACTGAAACAACTCTACAACACAGTTTATTCTCACAGATACACACACGCACACATGTATGAGTATATTTTGGGGTTGATATATGTGTATACTTCAATACATAGTTACACTGGTATGTACAAATAAATCAATGTATATGTACACAGGCAATGCGGATATATTTTCGCCATATATATGTATATATATGCACATGCACACATACATACATACATACATACATACATACATACACACATAGATATGCGTATGTGTGTGTATAGACAAACACCGAAGTATACGCACATATGCTTGCACAATGAAGTGTATCGAACACTAATATGTGTACAAGTCATAATCGCTCACAAGCACATATAAACACATGTCACGTGCTATTGACATGAAAACTTTCGATTCTAATTCATGTCCGTTATACAAATAGTCTGGACAGAAACGCTGATGGATAGGACAGTGAAAAACTTTAATCAATTCCTTAATATAATTAGCAGAATTGATGTGTTTTCACTTCTACCGTAGGAAACCTTATCAAAGACTTCATATCAACACATTATACATATATATATATATATATATATGTGTGTGTGTGTGTGTGTGTGTGTGTGTGTGTGTGTGTATGTATGTCTATATATATATATTTATATATATATACGTATATGTATATATATATATATATATATATATATATATATATATATGTGTGTGTGTGTGTGTGTGTGTGTGTGTGTGTGTGTGTATACGCACACGTCTGGGAATATTCGGACTTTGTAAGCAATAGTGTCTTTGATTTTCTATTAGCCCCACTGAATCTTATGGCGGAACCACGAAGAATTTATATAACGTCACGCACCTGGAATATTTTGCTTATGAAGAGAAAGTTCTGAAGTTTTGCTACTTCAATTGATTGGCTGCGTGAGAAGGCGATGGCGTCGCAGAGACGCGATGTCGGCGAACTCGAATTACATTGCGGTACTTTGGTCTTAAATATATCATTTCGTGTCATTCTGAGTTCAAATCGTGACATCTTTAAGAGCTCATTACGTTCAGAGTTCTAATACCAACGGGGTCTATTTTGCCCTTCGCCCTTTCGGGGTCGATAAAATAAAGTACATGTTAATTACTGGGGTCAATATAATCGACTTCCCCATCCTCCCTAAAAAGTATTGCACTTATACCAAAATTCGAAAAAATATTTTAGTTAGGAAGGAAGGCGTGGCCCAAGACCTTTTGCAACCTTCAGAGATTGGGGGTGGGGTTTGGGTAAGTTATCCTCAAAGTAGAAATCTAACCCTCTAACGCATGCCAGAAAACAACTCCGCCAAGGACCCCTATTACACCTGGTGGTAGTGTTAAATCAGAAGATAAATTAAATATACTATCTAAATGAGCCGTTGTTGGATTTGAATGCAAATAGCCGGAACAAATTGTGTTCCGCCAACCCGTCGCCATGGATTGGTACTCGTTTATAGATCACAGAATGCTGAAAGGCGAAACTTAACTCGTTAATCTAATAAACATGAACCAACAATTCTCTTAAGTAGTTGTTTGATTTGTTAGAAATAGTAGCTACATCGCTCTCTCAACTCATGAACTGGTGTTGGATGACGTAGTCAAGCAAAACCCTAGGAGTAGCACAAGGTTATGCCTGAAATGATTGTGAACAGGGTTCGCCAGGAGTGAAACGGTGACGACCCATATATATATATTTATTTATATTTATATTTATATACTGTAAATGATAACCTATATCATTTATCGTCACCCTGTAAATTTATACACGCACAACACACGCAGAGACTCATGCAAACGTACACAAAGACACACACAAACAAATAAACAGACAGACACATAGGCGCACACGTATACACACAAACAAACAAGCAAAGACACACACACACTTATGTAATCTTCTCAACTGACTTCTCGCTTCAAACCTTACTGAGTGATTTAATTGCATATGTACACCCGCTCACATATCTATTACTATCACTATATCTCCCGCTCTCACTCACTCTATTTTTCTCCCCCTCTCTTTCTATTTTCCGCTCACTCACTCTTTCTCTCTCTCTCACTATTACATACATACATACAAATATGGTGTGTCTAAAATTCTTGACTTTTCTAAAAGAAAAACAAAAATGACAGTAAACAAGTCCTGTTTCGTGGAAATCACATCATTACTTGTATTCAGAGATTCAAAAAAAAAAAATATACAATTTCTGTTTATTCAGAACTAAAATTTAATAATCAATGTTTGTGCCATGATTTTCCTGAATTTTTGAGGATTTTATTTTAGAATCCTTTTACGCATAATGTCACCACCCGTTTTCAATAATGCACGATCTAATTTGTACCATTTTTACACGAATTTTTGCAAATAAAGAGATTATTTGCTTTTACAATTTCTTGTATTCAGCTTTTGACTTCACGATTTACAACAAATTTTCTATAGGGTTCTTGCCTGAAGAGTGTTCCGCCCGCCTCCATTCCGCCCCTCAATCTCAATTTCCTGATCATGTAAAAATTTATTGTCTCATTTGACAGAACTGAGAAGGAATAATTCCATGTCGCTATCTACGAAATTAAGTTCACCAACATACCGTGTAAAGAAAAGAAAAGAAAAGAAATAAAAGGTGTTTTTTCCTCATGTTGATGTCAATGTGTTTATTGCTGTTGCTGTTGTTGTTGTTGTTGTTGTTGTTGTTGTTGTTGTTGTTGTTGTTGTTGTTGTTGTTGTTGTTGTTGTTGTTGTTGTTGTTGTTGTTTAAGTTCAAGTCAGCCTTGATCGAGTAGAAACACAATGAAAAGCATACCTGATGTGAACGTTTTCTTTCTAATTTTATTACAGAAATAGTGTACTCGGAGTAAACAAGGTCATTATAAAGTATTTGCAGAATGTTAAATTTTAAGTTTTAAATTGTATCATATTAGCTTTATTCATGATCGAATAAATCTGTAAAATGTAGTTAGAAATCTGATTGTCAATTTTATAAGCAGTTGTCGAACAAAAATATGCTCCGTGTCGTTAATTAATTTACAAAAAAAAAAAAAAAAAACAAGATTACATAATTAGTCCATCATTATTTCATGGAGACATATAATTGTTTCTAATACAGGCAGATGGATTGATGGATTGGCAGAAGGGCTAGTCGATACGTTCGACCTCAGTATTAGACTGGTATTTTTGTTTATCGTCCTCAGAAGGATGAAAGGATAATCTGCTGGAGATATACTGCATCTGATGTAGAGATGAGCCTCTAAGAAGTTTAACTGCAAACCCTGGTAAAGGCAAGTTGTCAGAAGTTCTTGATGTCTACGGCACGTGAGATAGTTATAGATAAGGAAAAACGATCGACTGTTGTGTGGGGAAACATTTGTAGTTTAAAATTTTTTAGATGTGATCTATAATAAGACTTGTTCATTATGTCCCTATTGGGAAACATTTTCAACTCCTTGTAACATGCGAGCGATAGATGTTGTTATGGGATGTCTAGCTTTACGACTGAGTATTAAAACTTAACGATGTTCGAAGGTTCATACTGATACGTGCAGATCTGCATGTTTTGTGTTATGCATGTATCCTCATGCATATAGTTGCATGTATGTATATACGTATGTATGTGCGTATGTAAAAATGTATTTATTTATGCATGTAAGTACATGCGTGTATGTATATTTGTATAATTGTGTTTGTGTGTGTGTGTATGTGTTTGTGTGTATGTGTTTGTGTGTGTGTATGTGTATGTGTGTGTGTGTGTGTGTGTGTGTGTGTGTGTGTGTGTGTGTGTGTGTGTGTGTGTGTGTTTGGGTGTGTGTGTGTGTGTGTGTGTGTCTGGAAACCTTAGAAGGACAGAGTCTTTTCGTCGTGAATTTTGAGACGGCGAAATTTCAGACCAGCAACCTTATTTGCTATGAAATGATCAGTCAAAGAGTTTGAATGTTCGGTTATTGTATATTGTATATTGTATTTTGGTTGGTAACACTATCTCGCTTTTTGATTACATAACAAGGGGATCTGGCGATAAATGTGTTCTTGAAAGTAGGGATAGTCGGGGAGAAAGAGCAGAGGTTGAAAACAAACAAAAGGCAGCTAATCGAGGAGCTCGTTGGAGGATCTAGCAATATTAGTAGATATTCTTTTGGAAGGGAATCAGAAACTTGGTTATTATTTTCAAGGTGAAAGTGCATGCCCCATACAGGAGCTATGCAGTAAGCTTTTATTTTCTTAATGTCAATGTTTCGTTGCAGAAATGGGGCAACACCTTCGAATTCATGACAGAAAAAAAAATTCGAAATTGTTACAACAATGTTTTTTGCCAGTGCAAGTGTAGCGCAGGTTCAAACCAAACCAATGAAAGGGCTTTGAACAGAATTGTGGTTTTTGTCCTGAATATGGTATATTAGAGATCCTGTCCTTCGTTTTCCTTGGAAACTCACATAGGTTTGGGGTGAAGTACATTATTTTAAAGGATTACCAATGTAGAATTGACATAATTATCTCTAATTAGGTATGAGTGGGTTAAAAAGACAGAGAGTCAGTATTGTGAGATGGATTGATAGAGAATGGAATGCTTTGATTAAGCATTTCAAGTAATTTCGATTCTACAGAACACAGGGAAAAGTTGAGTTTCGTGATGAGAATCGGTGTGTGAGAAAAAGGAAATATGTTGATTCATTCGACAAGGTGGTCCTGTTTCTTTGAATGACATCTTCATTTCAGTAAATGATTCCATGAGGCCGAACCCAACCAAAACTCCTGAATACTTTCAACCAATTTCTGATGTTGTTTTAGGATATATTTCCATTGCATGTAACAGAAGTCTTTGGCAAGAAAGAGACGATAAACTTCATGTCATTACACATTAGTTTGTGTGTCTTCTCCAATTTCTTTAAACTTAAAACTTTTTTAACTTTCAGCTGGAGACCGTTTTTAGTGTTTCTGGCCACTTAATTTCTTCCTTTAATACTGCTTGATGTAATGCCTAAATTTCTTATTTTCACCGTTTTTTTTTTTAATTTCCATTTATTTATTGCCTGAAGCTACAACATTCCCTATGAGCTGCAAAAGAAGAATCCTGCTGCTCTGATACTGGCAAATATTTAACTTGGAGCCAACAGAGAAAAATAGATAGAGCCGCAAGAGAAAAACAGATATAAATCTTGTACTATCTGATTACGTTTTAAAACATAAGTTAAATCATTTCTTAATGGAAATGAGGTATCACTGGAATCTTACCAAATATCTAAGTAAGAGAAGAAAATATTGAAGTGAAAACAGAATGAGATTAAAGAAATGAAATCAAAATAGAAAAAAAATGTCATGATTGAAACCTCACAAAATAGGATGTATAATTAAAACAAAAGCAAAGAGAAAAAAATCACCATCATGGTAATTAGGCTCTGAGAAGAAAAAAAAATTCGGTTCTTACAGAGACATCTAAAAAAAGAAATTCTTTTAAAGAAGTTAATAATAACGTTTATTTTAATTTTTGTTATTGTGTGTTTAACCCCAGATCGGTTCTAAATGAGAAAGCCATAATAGTGGTCTTAATAGCGATTGATCCACCCCAGTATATTCAGGGTATCTACGCAAGTATATTATTGAATGTGTCCATCATCTTTTGTGAAAGACGGTATGGTATGATTTGAAGAATATCTGAATTTGTTTATTATTCCAAGCCCCGAGGCTTCTCCAATTATGGTTTGCGTTATTCACAAATATATCGGAAACATTTTGTCATAGATGATTTCTTTTTTATACGCGAACAGCGACAAATATGACAAATGGAATAGTAAGTTAATGTAATATGAGTTAAATCTCCCTTCAATCAAAACCGGAATTTAAACAAGGAGATATTGGGTAACATCGTCTTAGGTGTACATGAAACATAAGGAACAAATGAAACATGATGGTCACGGCTGGAATGGCAGCATTTACAGGCTTGCTTCGTCAGCATTTATTTGAGTATAAAACAATGAATGGACTGCTTGGACATAAACAGGTCTATTTTTGTAATTCAAAAGAAAGAGAAACAGCCAAACGAATTAGCTTAACCTTCAATTTTCCACGTTTAATGTATTCAGATATTGAAATAATAGAGTGTATATATGTATGTATATACATACATACATACATACATACATATATATATATATATATATATATATATATATATATATATATATATATATATACATATATATATATATATATATATATATATATATATATATATATATATATATATATATATATATATATATATATATATATATATATATATATATATATCCGGCATTTGCCATGATAGATCGCTGACCACTACACACATATATTTTTTTTCTCTCCCTGTTTCTCTCCTTGTCTCTTTCTGCGTTCCTTTCTGTTGAAGAGCGTGGGCGCGAAACGTTAAAGACTTTCTCTATTCCCGAGCGTAATACTAATACATCCATTTGTTGTTTACACCACCTCTCTTCGTCTGTTGTTTTTTCGTGAATTCTCTCGTATATATATATATATATATATATATATATGTATATAAATATAAATATAAAAAGTTTAAAATTTTTTAATTTAAGAGAGGTATTTAACGCTATATATTGGTAACGATTACATAGTTTTCTATGAAAAATTATATATATGTATATATATATATATATGTATATATGTATGTATGTATATACATATATATATAATATTTATAATATATATAATATATATATATATATGCGTGTATATATATATTTTATGTTCACACACCTATATACATACATATACACAAACATCTATATACGTATGTACATGCATGCATACACGTCAATATATATATATATATATATATATGTATATATACCGTAAACATATACACATAGACAGATACACATACATACACACATACATGCATGCATGCATGCATACATACATACATACATACATGCATACATACATACATACATATATACCGATATACATTCACACATGAGGCCGGATATTGTTTGAGACAGACAAGAAGTATACACCGCCATAGAGATCAGCTATCATGCTGATGTTAATGTCTCTTTGAAAATCAAAGAGGTAGACGATAGTTATGGGCATGGTTTCAAAGCCGCTACTTTGTGTATCCTAATTAGAAATTCACATTTATACCAATATTAATTGGTGCATTTGGTTTTGTTAGTAAATGACTAAGTGACAATCAGGTTAAGCTAGGATTTTCAGAGAAAGAAATCAACCAAGTAACTCACACGTTACAAATACAGTTTGTAAGTGGAACAGTAAAAATATTGAAGACTTGTCTCAGATTTAAAATGCGACATTGTTTGCTTTATCTAAATTCTAACGATGGAGCTTGGTATATCTGTTAGAAACCAGCTCCTACTTCAGAAAAAAGAATTTAAATGATTAAAAAACAGAAGAAAACAGACATATATATGTTGGAAGTGAAAGAGAAACTGTAGATTTCTTTTATACCAATATCCAAACGTTTTAAACGTGGAAGTTTGAAGATTGAGATGTATCGTTTGCGTATTTCTTTTGTATCAAACACACACACACGCACACACACACACACACACACACACATACACACACACACACACGTGCACACACACACACACACACACACACGTGCGCGCGCACACACACACACACACCCATTCACACATGTATCAGCTACTTGCAGAATGAAATTTGACGAATATACCCCCAAGTTCAGACAAAAAGTATGAGCATCGAAGTTTCTAGAATTTAAAAATTCTTTTATCTTCGACGCTGTTTCCAGAAATTTGCTGACGTGCTGCAGGGAAAAATAAATATTTAAATCTAACACAAAATCTTGCCGAAGAACTTCTTACCAAAGTAAGGTTATATATGGTTTTTTAAAAAATATACACACATAGACATATAAATACTACAATTACATACTTACATAAAGATGTGTGAGTATATATATATATATATATATATATATATATATATATGGTGGTTGTCTACTCCTTAAACAGAGTTTGACCACCTCCTGCACCTACACCTTAGCCCTTTCATGGCGTCTGATGTGGCTTTTTAAACCAGACTGTGTTTTGAAAAAACACCCACACAGATTGCACCTCTGATTTGCACTACCAATACCTGCAAGTAAGTTCTGCTCATTGTGGATCCTAACATGTCTTTTAAGACCCCCATTGGATTTGCAAACCCTCTGGCACACACCACATTCAAACGTGTGCACAGACATATAATCAGAATAGCTGGGTGAGGTTTGTTTTCCATGGGTTCGCAGGTGAGATTTGAGGCCAGCCAAGGGCAGACATGGTCTGTCACAGACTGTGCACACAAAAAGGTCCTTGTCATTCACCTTCTCAGTCTTCACCTTTTTCCTTAAATGTCTCTTGAGCCCTGCTTGCATCATCATGGCCTCTTCAAATGATTTCACTCCACTCCACACCCTTGTTCGCCATCCAACTCGATCTGAAGCGAGGACTTCTATATCTTTTGGAGCCATTCCAATTGACTTCATAGCAGTCCTTATGCCATCCTTATATATATATATATATATATATATATATATATATATATATATATATATATATAGGTAGATGGATAGATAGATAGATAGATAATGGATAATAAAACAAATGGTTTATAGCTGGTAGCTTACTGGTAATCATGTTGCCAGCTTTAGGTCAATCAATAAGAGACATTCGACATCTTTGGCAGATTTTATATGGCGACTGAAGGAGGCTAATACGAAATACTACGTTATTGAGTCCATAGGTAGACATGCAAAACCATGCAGTGCATTTTCCGGAAGATGCCGTCTCTGCTCCGAGGAATCCCTGTCTATTCTGTGGATTGATGAAAAGATACTTAATAGAATTTCTGAAAGACTACCGAGATGCCTATAACGCATATAAATGTACTTTCGCACAATGCAGTGAAAATGAACTTTGAGTAACCATTAACTTAATGTAATTTTATTTTATTTTACTTTAAGGTTTGGACGACTTAAATTTACTTTAAACCTCCCCGTTCTTCTAAACACCTACTAAATATCTAACTCGCTTTGTAATTATGAGAGCGCCTAATCTGCGGATACGTATGCTCACATATTTGTTAATGCTTGTATGAGCGTGTTTACTCGTGCCATGCTGCTTGCCCGAGGGCGTTTATACATCCATATCGGTTAACGGTTATTTTCAATACTTTTCTCGCTGGATTCAGTGTTAGTTTCTCTTTTTGTCTTCTGCAATTTTATTTTGGGATCTTCTACATATATATGAAGAATTTTCCTCCGTCTGGTTGTTATTCTCTCAACAAAACGGAAAGTTGCATTATGGAAGTCATTTTAACGAGATTTTTTTTTATTTATCACCTGACGAGATACGTCTGCACCAGTTTTTGTGAGTCTCACAAGAGGAGTCGATGTTAGATGTGTCGAAACAATTGTTGTGACTAATAATATATTCTCGTATATTCCGTCATCTGTCATTCATTTGTTATATATATATATATATCTCGATAGATAGATAGATAGATAGATAGATAAACGTATACATATACAAATACATGTGTTTGTGTATAAATATATGTATGTATGATTGCATACATGTATATATATATATATAATATACATATATAGCAAACATATTATATAGCTGTCTATCTATCTATCTATCTATCTATCTATCTATCTATCTATCTATCTATCTATCTAGATAGATAGATAGATAGATAGATAGATAGAAAGTTTGATACATGCATACATACATACATACATACCTATATACCTACATACATATATGCATATAGGTGTGTGTGTGTACCTGTATGTGCTTATGTTTGTGTATGCGAAGGGCATACTCGATACGTTTAATAAGCATCCATTTAGTATCCCAGTGAAAATAGATGCTAAGCCTGCGCCGCAGGAGTTTCGGCATCTAAAGTCGCGGATCAGCCTCATATTTGTGTCTTCTCTCATTAGCGACTCGTCATAGATCGCTTAGCTCATCACCTTCTATATGCGGAAGTTTAGAAAGACACAGCTTCTTAAGGATAATATAAACAAGCTATTTCTCGGTTAAATATATTTACATAAATGGCAAACTGATACAAAAGTTGACAGTCGGGATTTGATGTCTTATGCATCAGCATGACGCTTTTGTCATCGTTACTGCTTTGGGCGTAGCTATAGAATTGTGCACCCACCGACTTTGTTTCCGCATCAGTTTCTTAAAAATAAATGTTTGTCAATGAAATTTTGTAGCGATTTCTTGAAATTTCTAGGACGCAGGGGTGGCTATGTGGTAAGAAGGCTGCTTTACAACTACATAGTTCCGGGTTCAGTCCCTCTGCGTCGCACTAGGTCTGACCAAAAGACTTGTAAGTGGATTTGGTAGACGGAAACCAAAAGAAACCCGTAGTATATATATATATATATATATATATATATATATATATATATATATATATATATATATATATATATATATATATATATGTGTGTGTGTGTGTGTGTGTGTTTGTGTGTGTGTGTGCGTGTGTGTGTGTGCGTGTATTTTTATGTCTTTTTGTACCCCCACCATCGTTTGACAAACCGATGTTTGTGTGTTTACGTCCCTGTAACTTAGCGGTTCGATAAAAGAGACCGATAGAATAAGTACCCGGCTTACAAAGAATAAGTAGTGGGGTCGATTTTTCCGACTAAAGGCTGTGCACCAGCATGGCCACAGTCAAATGACTGAAACAAGTAAAACAAAGAAAAAGAATAAAAAAATACGACACATTTATTTACATTTTGAAGGTCTTTCGGACAATTCCCACATTATCGATCATGGGTCTCCTCGTGACTTTCGCAAAACTGCGAGCCCTTTTCTTTTTTCTTAATGAAACGTCCACACGTATGTTTTTAGACTACGTTATGGAATACGATTATATCGAACAAAGGCGTGGAGGAAAGATAGTCTTGTTTGAATCACCATTCTTCCCTTCGATCAGTTTGTTAAAAACGTGACTGTATGGCTCAGAAGTACGCTTTACAGCCGTACGCTTTCAGCTTCAGTCTTGTATGTTTCGAGCCTACGCTCTTCAGCAGAAAGGAATCAGAGAAGATAAACAAAGAGAAAAAAAAGAAATATTTAGCAGTTAGCGGTCAGTCATGGCGATGGCCGGACAGAGGTGGTCAGACAGGAGAGCTAGGAAGAGAGGGAGTTAATAAAGTAGTAGTGATCCCAAAACGAAGGTGCGCATGCGAATGTATGTGAGAGTACGTGTGTGTGTGCGAGTTGATAGGGGCTGATGAGTTGACGTGTGGGTGTGTGCATTTGTAGGTGTGTGGGTGCTGGGTAGTGTCAGTGCTAGTGTGTACGGGGTGGTGTGATGTGGTGTGTTGTGGGTGCTGAGAAGTAGTCAATGCTAGTGTGTGAAGCGTGGTGTGATGTGGTGTGGTGGTGTGGTGGTGTGGGGATGTGGGGATGCGAGGGTGAGGAATGCAAGGTGGGTCGGGGTGAGGACTTGGAATGGAGGTGGGATTGGATGGGATGTATAGGGATGGTGGGGTTGAGATGTGTAGGGATATATATATATATATATAAGCTAGAAAGCCTGACTTAGTAGTAGTAGTAGTAGTAGTAGTAGTAGTAGTAGTAGTAGTAGTAGTAGTAGTAGTGGTGGTGGTAGTAGTAGTAGTAGTAGTAGTAGTAGTAGTAGTAGTAGTAGATAAAGAGAATAGAAAATGCTAGTTAATTGACTTTACAGTACGAAATGATGAAAAAAATCAATATAAGAGATATAGAAAAAATAGCAAAGTACCAGGACCTAGCTATTGAATAACAGAGACTATGGCAAGTGCGGGTAAAATGCATCTCAGTAGTTATAGGTGCATTGGGAACTATCCCTAAAGATCTGAACAGATGGATGAAGGAAATAGTCATAAAACCCAGTTTAGTACAGTTACAAAAAAACAGTGTTATTAGGGACAGCTAAGACACTTAGCAGGGTTCTTGGCATCTAAGGTTAGTTGTTGTAGTCCGATTTTAGGAATTTTTCTTTTCCAGCAGTTTCATCTGCTGTGAGTAAGTGAATAATAATAATGATTTTGGCACAAAGTCACCGATTTCAGTGGAAGGGATTAAATCAATTACATCGCCTCCAATTTTCAACAGGTACTTGTTATTCCTAATAATTATAATACCTGCATCTTCATCAGCCCCACTGTTGCCACTGTCTTCCGGACGATGATGATGATAATGATGATGATGATGATGATGATGATGATGAAACTGAGGAAGAGGAGGAGGCGGACGGGTAAGGCGACGACATCGGCGATGTGAATGTTCATGATAATCATATTATAACGATGAAGATGAGGAGGAGGGGAAGGGGAGGAGAATGAGGAGGGGAAGACGGCGATGACAACGTCCATGTGAATGTTAGTGATAATCATGTTATAGCGATGAGGATGGCGATGATGATGTTGATGATGATGATGATGATGACGACGATGATGGTGATGATAGCTAATTGTCTAACGGTGGCGGTTTTAATAGTATTGCTGTTGTCTCTATCTCATCATCACCATTCTACTTCCAACATCCCTCTTGGATATTTCAAATGGCCACCACTTCCCGAAACCTTGTCGGTTCACTCACTTCAGTTTATACCACCACCACCACCACCACCACCACCACCACTACCATCACCTTCTCACCAATAACAGCAACAGAAACAACATCAACTGCAACAACACCAACAACATCAATAAGAACAACAACAATAACAACCAAAACACCAGCACCACTACCGTCACCACCACCACCACAATCTCAACCACAGCTACCACCACTATCACCACGATCTCAACCACCGCCACCGCCACCATCTCAACCACTACTACCACTACCATCTCAACCACCGACACCATCAATACCACCACCACCACCACCACCACCACCAACATCTCAACTACCATCACCACGATTACCACCACCACCACCAATCAACCAACAACAACACCAACACCACCACCTCTTATTATATTCCTCTATACCCACTGCCAAGCCTCACCATTTCAACACCCCCGCCAACTACACACTCTCACCTCACCGAACCACCCCGTACCCGCACCAGACACATCATTTCACAGAATTAAACATTAGTCTACGATTCTCTACTACCGTTCTTACATCTCACCAATCCGACACCTTCACAACAACCCCCACCCACGTCGCCCCTTCCCCCTCTTTCCTTCCTCCCTCCCTCTTCCCACGCATCCCGCCTCATCCCCACACCTTGCTCCTTTGGCAGCCCACCCCTCACCATCCACCCGTCACTCCGATATCATCGCCTCTCCAACCCGCTCTGTTTCACATTCTCACCTGCAACACACCACTTGGCACCCTTCACAACCCCTGTTCGCAACCCTTCCACCCACCAAGCCCGAGTCCCCACCGCCACCACTTCACACCACTCATACCGTACCCCTACCCCTGCCCCTACTACTCTTAAAACCCAAGATGCCAGTCCCACCACCACCACCACCACCACAACCACCACCACCTCTGTTTAGTCCACACCAGCGCACAGTCTGTACCGGAAGTCACTAAATGTAACTGTCTGTTAATGGAGAGAGACAAAACACAAGCCAAACATCAATGATGGCTGCTATGAGATATTAGCAGACTAATCTGTCACAGAGTCGAATTGGCACACCTTGATTCGTGGGGAGAGGCGGGTTGACTCGTCTGTTTCCGTACCCAGCATCGTTCCTATCGTCACTACACTCGCTGTTATTGCCATCACTGCCGCCATCTCTACGACTATCATCACCACCATCGCTATCAGTATCATCGTGAATATTTACACAGTTACTATCAACAACGATAATTACAACGAGTAAGGCGTCGAGCTGGCAGAAATGATAGCACGCCGGGCGAAATGCTTAGCGGTATTTCGCCTGCCGTTATGTTCTGAGTTCAAATTCCGCCAAGGTCAAATTTGCCTTTCATCATTTCGGGGTCGATAAATTAAGTACCAGTTACGCACTGCGGTCGATATAATCGACTTAATCCGTTTGTCTGTCCTTGTTTGTCCTCTCTGTGTGTAGCCCCTTGTGGGCAATAAAGAAATAAGAATCGTTAGCACGCCGGGCGAAATGCTTAGCGATATTTCTTCTGTCTTTACGTTCTGAGTTCAAATTCCGCAAGTAACGATTTAGTCTCTCATCTCTCGTCTTGTGAATGAATTTGATAGACATTGATAGACAGAAAGTATGCGGAACGCCATCGTATATATATATATATATATATATATATATGAAAGAAGGTTTGTGCTCCCTCACACACACACGCACCACAATGACAACTCAGACACAAACATACTTAGAGACACACACAAACTCACGTACACACATATAACACCCCCACCAACACACAACACAAATAAACATACGTACACATACAGACATACACATACATATGAACCATCACACACACATACGGTTGCTTACACACACACACACACACACACACCACAATGGGTATTTAAAACAACACACTCACTCAGACACAGAGAGAGACACACACACACTCACGTATACACACACTCCCACATTCACACAAAACACTCCCACGCACACACACAGATGCACACAGATGCACACATACATACACACACAGACGCACACATATGTACACACCCTCACACATACATACGGTTGCGCTCTCTCTCACACACACACATCACAAGGACGATTAAAACAACACATACATACTCAGAAAAATAGATATACGCACAGTCTCACGTACACACACCTAACATCCCCACCGACACAAAAAACGCACAAACACACATACACACGCACCCACAAACGCACTCACGCACACACACGAACAAACACATATACACATACACACACATGCGCACACACAACACCCTAACAAATATTAATCACACACATACACACTCACACAAACGTGCACACACATACATACACCATCCTACCATAGATAAAAAAAACACACACATACTCATATACACATGCCACACACGCACACATACAGACATAGGCATACACATACATATGAACCATCACACACATACGTTTGCTTACACACACACACACACACACACACACACACCACAAGGTATTTAAAACAACACACCCACTCAGACAGAGAGACACACACACTCCCACACTCACACAAAACACTCCCACGCACACACACAGATGCACACATACATACACACACATACGCACACATACGTACACACCCTCACACATACATACGGTTGCTCTCTCACACACACACACCACAAAGACGATCAAAACAACACATACACACTCAGACAAAGAGATATACGCACAGTCTCACGTACACACACCTAACATCCCCACCGACACAAAAAACACTCAAACACACACTCATATACACATTCCACAATAAACTCTGGGACCAATAAAAACGGCACACACACACACACACCCACACCCACACACACGGACACAAACACACATATATACACACACATAGAGATGTGCACAAAACCAGTCCCAAAAACCAGTGAAGCATGACGGACTGTCACAGACCAACCAAAAATAAAAAAATCTTCTTTAACTCTTCTTCCCTCCCACCCCAGCTAGCCAGTCATACTGTCTCTTAAGACAGTAAAACATTCCTTCAATATACACAAGAGAAAAAGGCCAGGACAGTTCCTTCTCAATTTTATTCGATTGTCAAAGAATATGTATGAGAATATGTATATGTATATGTATTTTTCCATATGTGTATTTTCATACACTGTTTTTAACACTGTTTTTAACAATTTCACCTTAATATCAGAGAATGTGTGACAATCAGTATGTAACACTACAAAGTTCATACAAAGCTTTATACTTTAAATATATTTTATCATCAAAGAATGTATATATGCATTTTAATACTCAGACTGTTTTTTAACATTTTTTATTATTCTCAAAGACTTTTGATAATCTTTTTCTAAAAAAGTGAAACCGGTTAAGTAAATAAATATTTTTTAAAAATAAGTGCATTTTCAAACCTTCTTTCATATATATTTCCACTCGTACGGTATTCCACAACTTTACTTTATTATTATTATATATATATATATATATATATATATATATATATATATATATATATATATATATATATATATATATATATATATATAATTTTGCTTAAAAGAGTTCCAACACTGTCTGTTGTTTATGTTTTATTTATATTCCTGCAGAACTAATGTGGGGTATAGAATATGGAATATACAATATATAATATAATATACAATATACAATATAAAATAAAATAAAATAAAAATGGATGGCACCATGAAAGAAAGTATTGAATGTAGATGAAATATTGAGTGTTCAATATAAAGGATCAAATATATAAATATATAAATATAAATATATATATATAAAGGCGACTCGAGTTTCAGGGCTATTTCCCTTCGTCATGGCCGGTATGACAGACTTTAACAGACTGTCTGTTAAAGTCTGTCATACCGGCCATGACGAAGGGAAATAGCCCTGAAACTCGAGTCGCCTTTATATATATATATTTATATTTATATATTTATATATTTGATCCTTTATATTGAATACTCAATATTTCATCTACATTCAATACTTTCTTTCATGGTGCCATCCATTTTTATTTTATTTTATTTTATATTGTATATTGTATATCATATTATATATTGTATATTCCATATTCTATACCCCACATTAGTTCTGCAGGAATATAAATAAAACATAAAAAACAGACAGTGTTGGAACTCTTTTAAGCAAAATAATATATTCCTCTATACACAATCATACAAAAAAACCCACCTTTTTTGTATTTACTTTTACTCGCATATATATATATATATATATATATATATATATATATATATATATATATATATATATATATATATATATATATATATATATATATATACACGATGGTGTATATATATATATATATATATATATATACACGATGGTGTTCCGTATACTTTCTGTCTATCAATGTCTATCAAATTCATTCACAAGACGTTGATCAGTCAGGAGTTACAGTATAAGACCCTTGCCTAAAGGGCCACGTATTGGGACTGAACTCAAAACCACATAGTTATAAAGCGAGCATACTTGTGCATATTCAGGTAACATACTGTTTTTGTTTGTTTGCTTGCTTGTTTGTTCCTTTTATTCATTGAAATCGTGCGTTAATGTAATCTTCACGATATATCACTGTCTGTACGTCGTCACAGCATCTTCCACATCTGACGACCGCATGGCTAGATCTTCTCAACTTGTACTTATTCAACAAACACATCTGGAACTAATTCAACTACATCTTCCCACTCACCTCAATAACCCCGTCTCTCCACCTCAACCGTGATCGCCCTCTTCAACTTGCAGTTTTTTCATAACATAATCTTCTTTTCATGCCATCCGTCATCATATCTCGTCCAAAGATATTTAATCTTTGTTTGACATTGAAATTTTCCTAAGAAATATCCGGTTTCATTTGCTTCCATATTGATCGTTTTCTTTCTTTTCTTTTTCTTTTTTCTTTTTTTTTTTGCTTCATTCCGTCCGTCGTATTCTCAAGAATCTTCCTCTCTTTTACAGATATAACGCTACAATGCTATTTTATAATCATCACTTAAAACTACAACAAGTATTAGTATGTTTAACACCGCAATAATCCTTTCTACTATAAGCACAGGGCCTGCATTTTGTGGGAAGGGGACAGTCGATCACATCGACCCCAATACTCAACTGGTGCTTAATTTATCGACCCCGAAACGATGAAAGGCAAAGTCGACCTCGGCAGAATTTTAACTCAGAACGTAGCGTTAAGCATTTCGGCCGGTGTGCTAGCGGTTCTGCCACCTCGCCGCCTTATAACAACAACAACAACAACAACAATGATAATAATAATAATAATAATAATAATAATAATAATAATAATAATAATAATAATAGAAAACACATCAGAAAGTGATAAGTGCAGAATTTCTGGATAAAATGGTGAAACCGTATGGTATATTGCCAGTCAATGTACGCCACTAGCCCAGAAAGACTATAACACACGTCATGACAATATAGCAAAGATCGTCCACTAGACACTATGCAACAATTATCGACTTGACAGAGAAAACAAGTGGTACGAACATAAACCCGAAAGCATCCACGAAAATGATAATGCAAAGATCCTATGGGATTTTATGATTCAGTGCGACCATGAGATAGAGAACAGGAAACCAGACATAGTGTTAATTGAGAAAGAAAACAAACGATAAGGTCATAGATATAGTATACCCAGCTGACAACAAAGTATGCGATAAAGAAGAAAGAAAAGTCGATAGATATGACAGGTTATCTTGGGAGGTTAAGCAGTTTTGGTCGATGAAAAAGGTGGTAGTCTTATCAATAATTGTTGGAGCGCTGGGAACAGTGAGCAAAAATCTTGAGAAGTATATGGAACAAAGAGGAGCTGCAATAAGGATGGAGCACTTGCAGAAAACAGCACTGTACACAAACATACATATATATGTGATGGGTTTCTTTCAGTTTCCTTCTGCCAAATCCACTCACACTGCTTTGGTTGGCCTGAGGCTATAGTAGAAGACTCTTGCCCAAGGTACCATGCTGTTGGACTGAACCCGGAACCATGTGGCTGGGAAACAAACTTATTACCACACAGCCACACCTGCGTCTTTGACAAAGCAAAGGGTCAATTATAATTTATTCTCTCG
>NC_142935.1:25141182-25153682 GCF_046866305.1 Octopus bimaculoides
TTTAAAATATATAATATCCATTTAATTTAAGCATATGCCTACACTAGCCCTCGCATATATACAACCGCGACTGACCACTCTCAAATACGTGTTTCGGAGCCACAGCTCTCCCGCTAACCGTGGACTAATGTAACACTGTATACTCGGTCTGTCGCTAATAGTGTTATTTCTGGGTCATGTGCATGGAATGGTGGGGAGAATTATCATGGACGGAGTGTATTAGCGTCAGAAATTGTATGTGGGGAGAAAAAAAATAGTTTATGGAAAATGAAACATTGAAAATGAGAATCCACGTCGTTAAAGTAAATATAAAATAGTATACACACATATATATGTATGTATGCATGAAAATATTATGTATGTATACATCTCTCTCCCTCTCTCTCTCGCTATCACTCTCCATACACACACACTCACACACACACACACACACACACACATATATATATAAATCCCCTTCATCAGCTGCCACCATTAAAACTCCGGCGTTTCGAGATATATATATATATATATATATATATATATATATATATATATAAAATCAAAATAAGCAACACGGATTTCAAAGATGATTGCAGTACGCACGTTTCATGCTACTCCATTTATTTAAGTAATGCGAGCATTACATTAAATGCAATATGAAGAGCAATCTTCAGCTGCACGAAAATGCAGAAAATTACAGTAGAATAGACATATTATAATTGTGGCAACATTTCAAATCCAAGCGGGAGAAAGAATACATAAAAATCCAAGTGGGAGGAAGAATACATAAATCCATCTTGACATAGCCGAGTCTATCATATATATATATATATATATATATATATATATATATATATATACATAAAGTGTTAAATTGAATTGACTTTATATATGTATATATGTATATATATATGTGTGTGTGTGTGTATACGTATACAAATGTTTACATATACGAGTATGCATATGCATGTATATGAATATGTGTGTATGTGTATAGATATGTATATATGAACGAATGTATGTACGTATGTGTATATATATGTGAGTCTGTGTGCGCATATTATAATGATAATAATGAGTACTAATCCATTATTATTATTATTATTATTATTATTATTATTATTATTATTATTATTATTATTATTATTATTATTACTATTATTATTATTATCACTATTATTATTATTATTACCATTATTATTATTATTATTATTATTATTATTATTATTATTATTATTATTATTATTATTATTCATTAGTTTTATTTTTATAACGTGCTTTCACTTCACTACCAAGCGCAGCTCTGTGCGCCTTGGGTATGTGCTGTGGTTTGCTGTGGTGCTCTTATGTTTACTGTATTGAAAGTGTTTTGCGTAGAATGTGTGCAGTACCCAGTAGTGCAATTTTCTGTATGTTATATATATTTGTAAGTCCTGGTGTTTTTGTTATGTATTTGTCTGAATATTTTTTTATTATACCTAAGGCACCTACTATGATAGGAATTGTTTCTGTTTTTAGATTCCACATTCGAGTTATCTCTATTTCCAGGTCTTTGTATTTTGAAAGTTTTTCCATTTCTTTTAGAGAAACGTTGTCATCTGCTGGTATTGAAACATCAATTAGAAGGCATTTTTTTCCTTCATTTACTTTGACAACTATATCTGGTCTATTTGCCTTAATTTCTCTATCTGTGTGTATTGGCATATCCCAGAGTATGGTTGCTTTCTCGTTTTCTGTGACCTTTTCTGGCGTGTGTATTATTATTATTATTATTATTATTATTACTATTATTACTGTTATTACTATTATTATCATTACTATTATTATTACTATTATTATTATTATTTTACTTCTTGTTGTTATTATTATTATAATTATTGTTGTTGCTGTATTAGTGTTTATTATACTACTTATAGCATATAATAATATAGCTCTGTGCTTTTGCTTAGTTTTCCGTCGACAGAATTCGATAGAAACACAAGTTCTGTAAACAGATGCTAAAAGAAACCAGTTTCTCATTTGCCCTTGTCGATGGAAACGACTGGATCATCAATCTATAAACTAGTTTATTTATTTATTTATTTACTTTTTTGTTTGTTTGTTCTTGTTTTCTCTATCGATTTTCTTGGTAGGATTTTGATCAGGATTGTGTAAACCAGTTTGTAAATCGATATGTCAAAAAAATATTGGATTACCGTTTCGCTAAACAACTAACCACGTCTGTTCCTGCCAAGTTATGTCTTTGCTATATCGCGTTATCCATTGTTTCGTGTTTTTTTTCCATTTTCAGGTTTATTAGAAGTAAAAATATTCTTGAGAGGAACTGGTATCTCGTATCTTTTATCTTTTACTTGTTTCACTCACTAGCTTGTGACCATGCTGGAGCAATTTTGAAGCACCGCCTTGAAGAATTCTAGTCAACCTCAGTACTTAGCTTTTTAAAACCTGGTACTTATTTTATCGATTTCTTTCGCTCAACTGCTAGGTTACGAGGAGATAAACACAACGCTACCGGTCAAGCGAAGTTGGGAGGCCAAGAACAGACACAAAGGCACGCGCGTGCACATACACACACAGCTTAGCTGACTGAAACTTCGAAGTCACTGTTAATAATATTCTTGTTTAAGAATAATAAATTTGTACAATTCAAAAGTACAGAGTAACATAGTTAAATGTAAATTGCTTTTTTTTTTTTATAACTGAACATAAATCAAAAGACTGATATATATATATATATATATATATATATATATATATATATATATATATATATATATATATATATATATATGAGAGAATTTACGAAAAAAACAACAGACGAAGACAGGTGGTGTAAACAACAAATGGATGTATTAGTTTAACGCTCGGGAATAGAGAAAGTCTTTGACGTTTCGAGCTAAGCTCTTCAACTGAAAGGAACACAGAAAGAAATAAGGAGAAAAACAAGGAGAAAAATATAAATGTAGTGGTCAGCGATCTATCATGGCATATATATATATATATATATATATATATATATATATATATATATATATATATATATATATATATGGAGAGAGAGAGAGAGAGAGAGAGAGATAGATAGATAGATAGATACATTTCTTTTAATAGCCACACAGGGCTCAACGAAGATGGGACAAATACAATGTAGAGCTTTTGTTTTTGGGAGGGGGTAGGAAGGAAAAAAAAATTGGTGGTGTCGATCAAAAGGGATCGTAGGAAGGGAAAAAGGGGCAGTTCGATCAAAAGGGATCGAAAAAAAAAGAAAAGGAAAGGCCGATCAATAGGGATCGTGTATCACACAGTAATGTTCTCGTGTAAAAAGAGGGGAGGACAGTTTAGGTTTAGCCGTGGAAGGAAAAGCCCACGGAAAAGACCACGGTAACCTTGGTCAATATTCTCATTGAAGAAACTATAACAGTAAGTGACTCTCTTTTGCCTTTTTTTTTTTTTTTATTATTGTTCATAGGGTTATGCTCAAGATGGCTCCGTCGTTCACACGTGCCATCCTTGCTACATTCACCCATCTTTTTTTGAAGCATTCACTAGACAAGACTTCCCTTTCTACTCTCAACTTCCTCTTCAGGTGATACTAGAAGTAGTTGATGAGAGATTGCCCAGAGAGGAAAGTCTTTGTCTCTAGACCTTTCAGACGCGTCCACCATACACATTCTTTCGCCATAGCCACAAGTACGATGAAAATAGCTCTTCCTTCCCGTTTAAAGGAAGGAGGCGCGACAATATTCACGATAGACTCGGCTGATAGACCGACTCGTCCCACACGCGATAGCAGTTGTTCGACGTAAGCCCACAGCTCGGAAATGGTGGGACACTGTACGAGTGCGTGCAGAACGGTTTCGTCGCTCTGCCGGCATCTCGGACAGGTCGGCCCCGTGTTTCTCGAGCCATGCCTGTAGAGCTTATCCCGAACGGGTAGTGCTTCTCGATAGCACTGCCAGGCCAGGGATCTCTGGAAGTTGTCCATAGGTCCCGGCCCGAAGGTCGTCTTAAACAGGCGGGTCAGGTATTCCTCGTCGACGCCCAGGTTCGCCCCGAGATCGTCGTCGTACCTTCCCTCCACTAATCCACTATAGAATGCGTTAGTTGTGATGCAGTCGCTCAAGGTTGACCCGGGTTGTTGGAGTTGCCGAAGAGCAGCGCGACACTCGCGGTGCCATTCGCCCTTCCTCGGCCTCTTCTTGATCCATGACTGCAGTTCGGTCATGGAGACGAGCTGCGGGAAAGCGCGCCGCACAAACGGTGACCACACCTGCTCACCGCTGTCTACGTAGAGCCGGAGATGTCGCAGTCTCAGCGTGTGTCTGCGCATCATCAACCACGGCATGCCCAGTCCTCCTTTTAACGGGTGTTGGCAGCAAACGGATCGCCTAACCATCGGAACGCTTCCTTTCCACACGAAGCGGAAGAGGATGCGCTCCAGTTTGGTGATGGTAGGGTCGGGACAAGGAACGACGGTCAGGCGGTAGTAGATGACGGACGCGATGTACGTGTTCGCCACCTCCGCCCGACCTTTCAGGGAAAGCTTCCTCTCGGCCCATTGCCGGGCTAGAGTGGCCACCCTTCTCGTTATCTCGTCCCAGTTCTTCTCCGTTTGGAGGTCTGGACCAAACCAGACCCCGAGCATCTCAACCGGACCGTCAGTCCAACGTCCCACGACGGAGGCGCTACTTGACGGCATGGGGTTGCTTCTCCAGGTGCCGAGCCGCAAGCCCACTGACTTATCCCGGTTGATTTTCGCTCCCGTTACCGCTTTGTAGTCTCTCAGTGTCTCGCCGACAAGCTCGATGCGCTTTTGGCTAGACACTATGACGGTGACGTCGTCCGCGTATGCCGACACGCTCGTCCCGCATCCAAACTCTCGCGGGATGCCCCTCAGCGTCGCCAGCTTCCGCAGTAGTGGCTCGAGAGTCAACACGTACAGAAGCGACGAGAGAGGGCATCCCTGACGGACCGAACGTGCAATGTCGAAGCGTCTTGATAGATGCCCATTGACGCGAACTACCGAATGGATGCCTCTGTACAAGGCAGCCATCCAGCCGCGGAAAATGGGACTGAAGCCGGCTGCTATGAGGACAGCCTCCAAGTATTGATGGTCTACCCTATCGAAAGCTTTCGATTGATCTAAATTGATCAGGGCCCCACCCATGCCAGGTTCCTTAACTACCCTCTCTATGATGTAGCGCATCAGATGGAGGTTGTCATGGATGCTCCTGCCCGGCACCGCGCACGTTTGCGCCTTGCCGATCAGTTTCTCGATGACAAGCGCCAACCGCTTGGCTAACACCTTGGCCAAAATTTTCAAGTCTGCATTGAGCAGAGTGATGGGCCTAAAGTTATCTATGACGTCCCCCTTGTTTGGATCTTTCTTCAGCAGCGTTACGGCTCCTCGACTCACAAAACCGGGAATGCTCCCGTTTTGCTGCCAGTTGCAGTACACCGCCACCAAGACGTCTTCAAACAAGTCTGGCTTACAGTTGTAAAGCTCGTAGGGCAGACCATCCAAACCCGGAGATTTGTCCCTCGAGCATCCCGCCATCGCGTCCCTCACTCCGCCACCCGGGCCTCTCGTGCGGCTCCAACACCTTCGTTTCTTAGAGCACGCATCCTAGCCCTGACAACGCACCCTTCGTGTTTGGCGTTGAAGTGTTGGTCAAGGGCCAACCTCGCCGCCAAAACGTCGGATGCGATGCCACTTCTAATTGCCTCTTCTAGCTTCTTAACTAGTTCACCCTCTACTCTGTTTCTGTCTATGGCTAGTGCTTTGCTATACCTAACCGCTTCTGCTTTTATTGCTCTCTTGAGGGCAAACCACCATTTGTTATTGATGATGGTTCCTGTCAAAGCCCTCTTTACTAACGTGCTAATCCGGTCTCTGAAAACTGGTCTCGACGGGAAAGACGCGTTTAGTTTCCAGTAAGCGGGACCCTGCCTATGTGTCTTATCTAAGTCTAGCGTACACGTCACAAGTTTGTGATCCGTGTAGCTGACTATGTGAAATTGTGGACACCCTATGCTATCTCTATCTACTCTCCTACACAGTATTCTATCTAGATACGATCTCGACGACCCGATGCGGTTTTTCCATGTCCACATTGGCGCATTCGGATAATCGAGTCGGTACCTGTCAGACAGTTGAAAGCGTCTGAGCAGGTCTTTGAGGCATTTGCATCCCCGTCTATTCCTATCTCTGCCCACATAGTCTAGATGCGTGTCCAAGGTAGCATTCCAATCCTCCACTAAAAGTAAAGGACGAGACGTTCCTAGGAATACTTCTAGACGTCGGAAGAAATCCGGCCTACCTGTTAAAGGTGGTGCGTATACTGATATGAGTCGAAAAGCACACCCATCGCTGCCATCGACATCCAGAACAACCAATCTACCCTCCGGGTCTATGAATACTGTCTTTACTTCGAGATCCAGACTCTTGCGAAAGAGTACCGCCGTGCCACTACCGCCCATTCTCAGCAGACAGGGAGAAAAATAAATGTTAAACTGTCTGCCAAACATGGACGATAGGGCCCGCGGATCATGGAGTCTGGTCTCGCTTATGGCTATGATTTCTAGTTTATGTGACTTTATGTCATTTAGGAGGTACCCTTGTTTCCAAGGGGACCCCAAGCCACGCGCATTTACACAACCAATCTTGAGCATCATTTTGATTTGAGTGTTAAAGTTTTATAAAGAGAGTCACTTACCGTTTGAGAGTTTTTGTGTCTCCTCCTTCGGGTTTTCTTCGAGGAGATCACTATATAGTTTTTTCGCCAGGTATTTTTGGCATTTGCCAACTGCCTTTGGAAAAATAGATTTTAGTGTGTGGTGCAGGGTTGGTGTTATGTGTAGTATTTTGATGTGTTCTGGCGGTGTTGTGTATGGGTGGTTGCTGGTTTTTATGTCTTCGTTTGTTATGTTTGTTTTTGTGTTGATGTATTCCATCAACTCTGAGTTTTTTGTGTTGATGGCAGTGAGCATTGTGTGTGTACTTGCTTTTGGGGTTTTGTTGCTTGTGTTGTAGTTGTGTGTGCTTGTGTTGGTGTCTGGAGTGTTTTCGGGAGTTGTGTATCTCCCTGCTTTGTTTGTGTTTGCTTTTCTTTTCTTGCTCCTCTTCCTCCTTCCTTTCTGGGCTATTTGCCATTCCTCATTACTTTCATCTTCCGAAGAAGGTTCTGAGGAATCGGAAGGGGGTAGGGGTAAATTGTGAGCGTCTGTGTGTGCTTGTGTGAGTGGTTGTGTTGCTGTTTTTGTTGGTGCTGATGGCTTGTTATTTGTGTGAGGTGTGTGTGATGTGGGGGAGGGGGAAACAGTCTTGGAATTTTCTTTCTTTTCCCCTGCTTCCTCACTTGTTGTTTTTGCAGATGCTGTTGTCTTCTCAGTTGCCAGTGTTGCTTGTGTTTCTCTTGTTTTGATTGTTGATGGTGGTGTTGGTAGTAGGGTTTTTTTTCCGGGTTTTGGTGGTTGCCCTTGTTGCCTTTTTTGGTTGGCGGCGGTTGGGCAACTGTCCTTGAGGTGTGCCTCGCTGCCGCATACATAACAACGTGGCCGCCTTCCTTCCACCACTACATATAACTTGTGGTCCTTTGCCAGTTGGATGTGTGTGGGGATCTTTTGGCACTCCTCTTCAGTGATGTGGAGGAGGACTTCGACTTTTTTCCCCCTTCCCAGTTTTTCTCCTCTGCAGTAGCAATTTCTAATATATTTGCCTCCTCCATTTCGAGGCATATAGAACCTACTATCCACTGTGTTTCCACTTGTGAAGGGACATTCTTTACTGTCACCTTCGTCACTCTCTGTCCAAGATAACTCGGTATCATCACCTAGTCATCTGTGTGGAGAGAGAGTGTTGAAAATTCCTTCGCTAACTGTTCGCTCTTAAAGCGTACTAGGACCGTGGCAAATTTTCGTCCCCAAGTAACATGACTTTGAAAGGGCCATATCGGTTTGAGACAAATCTCAATTTTTTGGGTGGAGAAATTCTCCGGTCGCTTCGTTTTCTTGTTGATAAGTCTGTATGATATGTGCTTCTTGTTTGTATTTTCAATAATTGCTTTTGGTATGTGTATTTGTACAGTGTCACCTTCTTTCGTGAGAAGGGATTTTGTGTCATTGATTTGTTTTTGGGTGAATGTTAATATTGTTCTTTTTTCTTTCGTTGCATCGGCAAAATTTGTTTTTGTGATGCTGGCAGATATGTTGTTTGTGGCGTTTGTGGTGTTGTTTATCTTGTTCGTCTTGTAGTTGTTGATGGTGGTATTGACAGTGGTGTTGGTACTGCCAGGTTCAAAGGTGGTGGTAGTGGCGGCAGAGTTTGTCGAAGTAGTGGTGGTGTTGGTGTTGAAGGTCGGTGTCCTGTTGTTGTTGCTGTTGTTATTGTCACTGGTAGTAGCAGTGGTGAGGACAGTGGTCGTGTTAGCAAGGACATTTGTGTCGTTGTCGTTGTTGTTGCTGTTGTTGTTGTTGTCTTTGTCGTTGTTGTTGTTGTTGTCACTGGTGACGGTGGCAGGCAAGACTGCTGTAGCAGCAGAGTTTGTACACGTGATGGTGGTAGTGGTGGTGGTTGAGGTAGCAGCAGTTGACTCAGAATCATTGCTCTTCTTCATCACTTGTCTGCGTTCATGCGGAACGGCATTAAGTGTTTTCGCCTCTGGCATTAGGAGCGGGAAGTCGGCCTCGTTGAAAACCTTAGCCATATTCGTTTTAAAGAATATGGCTAGGAACGAGGAAGATATGTTTGAATTTTTGGAAATAAGGCTCTAAATAGAGCTATTTCCGATTTGAAAAATATATGTTCACGAAGTATTTTGTGTTATACACAACTTATACAAAATTTTAAAACAAAATAGGTCTTTTAAGAGGTGAAAAATGCAACTTACATGGGAGCCGATGTGTCTACCGTCCGTCCATGATAGATAGATAGATAGATAGATAGATAGATAGATAGAAGGGGCTTCATTCGTTTTTCTTTTCCAATAAAGTGACAAGAGGCTATAGTGAAAGAGGGTGTTCAAAAGTTCCTAGTTTTAAGGGTTTCACGAAAGGCCTGGCTGGAGGTCCAACATTCCGAGTTCCTTTACAAGGTCTAGAAAACCTGAAGGACCGCTGCACTAAGTGTGTGAATCTGAGAAAGGAATGAAATAATAGTCAACTGATCGTCCTGTATTTTCTTTTACCTAAATCAAAGAACTTTTCAGCGCCCCCTTGTAGAAAACATTTTACCAAGGTACTATGAAGTGTTACCTAATCCGGAACGATGTGATTGGGTGATTGCGAAGTAAATTTCTTATCACTCAGCCACACCTGCGCCTGTACGTACGATATTCGATACTATGCAACAGACATTTATTTGACTTAGAATGTTAATTCTCTGTAGTCTACAAATATTAAATGGTATAATTAACGGTTAAATGAGCTTGAGAAGGATTAGAGTAGACTCAATAGGTCACAGGTGCCCAAGATGATTGACAAGAAAAGCCAAATGTAATATGTTTTAATGTTCAACAGCCGCAAAAGTATTTTTTAAATTATATTTTTAAATAAGAAACTATACTCACTAAAGTATATTGATTAATTACTGCGCATTCTATGCTTTTATTAAACCTTCATTTTTGTAATTGATACTTCGAAAGCTGTATTATAGGACGTCCCAAAATTGTAAAGGACACTCTACGTGGTCGTTGGAGATTCTAAAAATAGCAGTCATATTTCTCATAAAACACAACCTATGTCGTTCAAAACAAAACAAAAAATCATATCTGAAACTACACTGAATAATATATTGTGATATACATGCTGATACTACACACACATACCATTTTGGCTGCTTCCATATAAGGGCTGCTCTACTATTATTCAATCCTTTACGGATACTTCTACTAGGCCAACAGGGATGCTGTCTCCTTTGAATTTTCTCTTATTACTGTAAGTGTATAGGAGAATGTTACAAATCTTTACAACTCTCATTGCATAAGTGAATGGGTGTTACAACATGAAGTAGAGACGACAACTCCTGAATATTGTGAAAAGAGAAAAAAGGCCCACAAAGCTCATCTCTGATGGTTATATTCTAAGAAACAGATATCTTGGAAACATTATCACGGAAGGAAGGAAGTGTAAAGGGTGATGTGGTGGATCAAGAGGCAGGAAAAGAACGCAATGAATGGGAAATATCACGAGCTGGTTGGACAACTGGCGAACTAGCCCTTAATTGAGATTTTCGTTGTAGCATCATGAATGCGCTGCAGGTGTACGATATATGATGTCGACGATGGCGGCGGTGGAGGCGGTGGAGGCGACGAATGTAATGGCCTCTGTTCCTCGAAACTGTCTAGTTTCATACCTCCATTGCTTAGGCACCACTTGTGTTTTCCCTCACGTCGTTCTTGATGTGTCCAACCGCCACTACAACTCAATGGCCCATTCTGTCTGACTCTAAATTACCCGGGTATTTTAGCATCTTCTCCCTGCTCATATCTTCCCTGCATATCTTGATCGGCAACTGCTTAAACGGACTATCACTAACATCAAACTCCCCGCTCAACGAAGGTTAGCAAAAATCGTAATTAACATCCTTTCCTCCAACCTTAGCTCTTTTACTCTTTACTCTTTTACTTGTTTCAGTCATTTGTCTGCGGCCATGCTGGAGCACCGCCTTTAGTCGAGCAAAATGACCCCAGGACTTATTCTTTGTAAGCCTAGTACTTATTGTATCGATCTCTTTTTGCCCAACCAATAAGTTACGGGGACATAAACACACCAGCATCAGTTGTCAAGCGATGGTGGGGAGACAAAAACAGACACACAAACACACATACATATATATATATATATATATATATATATATATATATATATATATATATATATATACATACACATATATACGATGGGCTTCTTTCAGTTTCCGTCTACCAAATCCACTCACAAGGCTTTAGTCGGCCCAAGGCTATAGTAGAAAATACTTGCCCAATGTGTCACGCTGTGGGAGTGAACACGGAACCATGTGGTTGGTAAGCAAGCTACTTACCACACAGCCACTCCTGCGCCAGTTAAAAAAAAAAGAGAATTAGAATTAAAGCAATAAAAACAATGAAAGACGGTTTTGTCACGGTTGGAACGCTTTTGATCATAGATCTCTGTCTTACGCTTGACCTAGTGCCAAAACAACAACAGACCAAAACTAACAAAAAAGCTGTATAATACAGACAGAAGTAAAAATGTCGAGTCCAGAATTCTTAAACTTCAGCGCTGGCAATAATGGTTAGAACTAAAATCGTTTCCACAATTATCGGGTATCGGTCTTTTTTCTTTTACATTAAACCATGTAACATCTGTCATAAAGAAAACTGCAGCCAAATATGATCAGTGGAGATAACTGAAGGATATCGTTGTTAACTAATTATATAACAAAGATACAACGTGAGATAAATATGTCTAACATTAACGTTTATCAAACTGTATTTCGTGTATAATTATGTTTTTCGTACAATGCCATTTCCAAGACGAGAATTTCCTCTTCTCTGCTTTTGTCCATAACTGATTTTTTTTTTGCTTCTTTCTTTATTTTTTATTTATTATATTTTTATTTTATTTTATGTTTTGTTTTGTTTTTCTGTTTCGCCTATGGCTTAGCGAAATTTTTGTAACAGCAAACGTGACATTTGATATTGCTGCTCTTACTCGAAGCTAGCGTTGTTGCTGCCGTCATTGTGGGTGGTGGTGGTGGTGGTGGTGGTAGTGGTGGTATTCGTGGTGATGATGATGATGATGATGATGATGATGATGATGATGATGATGATGGGGATGATGATGATGAGGAGGAGGAGGATGGTGATGATGATGATGAGGATGATGATGATAGTAATGGTGGTGGTGGTGGTGGTGTTGATAGCAATGGTGGAGGTGGTGATAGTGGTGATGGTGGTAGTGATGGTGGTGGTGGTGGTGGTGCTGATAGCAATGGTGGAGGTGGTGATAGTGGTGATGGTGGTAGTGATGATGATGACAGCAATGATGGTGGTGGTGGTGGTGATGGTGATGGTAATGATGATGATGATGATGATGATGATGATGATGGCAATGATAGTGGTGGTGGTGCTGATGGTGATGATGATGATGATGATGATGATGGCAATGATAGTGGTGGTGGTGGTGGTGATGATGGTAATGATGATGATGATGATGATGATGATGATGATGGTAATGGTGGTGATGGTGGTGATGGTGGTGATGCTGAAGGTGATGGTAATGATGATGATTATAATGGCAATGATGGTGATGGTGGTAGTGGTGGTGGTAATGCTGCTGCTGCTGCTGCTGATGATGATGATGCTGATGATGGCAATGACGGTGGTGGTGGTGGTAGTGGTTGCGATGGTGATAATGGTGGTGATGTTGGTGGTCGTGACGGCAGTGGACGTGATGGTAGTGTTTGTGATGGCGGTAAGGGTGATGATGTTTGTGGTGGTGATGGTGGTGGTGGTGGTGGTGGTGGTGGTGGTGGTGGT
>NC_142935.1:25163682-25181182 GCF_046866305.1 Octopus bimaculoides
ATTGCGAAGATTACAATGAATTTAAACGCTAAATAATACCCAAGTCACCAGGTTTGTTCATATAAACTTCAAAATAGTACAAATTACATTATGTTATCGTTATTGGAAAGAATAATATTTTTTTTCTAATTTTGACACAAGACCAGAAATTTGAGGGAGTGATCTAATCGATTACATCAACCCCAGTGCTCAGCTACTACTTATTTTATCGACCCCGAAAAGATGAAAGACAAAGGTGACCTTGGCGGTATTTGATGTCAAAACAAATATAACCAGACAAAAATGACGCTAAGCATTTTTGTCTGACGCGGTAAAGATTCTGCCGGTTTACTACCCGTATAGAAAATTATAATAATTCTTTCTACTACAGCCCCCAAAGCCTGAAACTTTGGAAGAGTCGAAACCAGTGTTCGGGTGGTATTTATTTTATAGATTCCCGAAGAGACGAAAAGCAAATTTGATCTCGGTGGAATTTGAACTCAGAACGTAGAGAGCCGGAATTTGGAAATAATCCTTTCTACTATAGGCACAAGCACTGAAATTTAGTGGGAGAGGTTAAAGCTGATTATATCGCTCCCATTACTCAACTGGTACTTAATTTATCGATCTCGAAAGGACGAAAGGCGAAGTCGAGCTCGCAGGAATCTCAACTCAGAACGTAGAGAGCCGGAATTTGATAGTAATAATAATAATAATAATAATAATAATAATAATAATAATAATAATAATAATAATAATAATAATAATAATGATAAAAGTTACACGCACCTATCGACAATTTTTCATACTTTAGCCTGCATTAAAGACTTTAGATTCCAATTTATATTTTTATCATTTAGCTGGAAGGAAGCAACGCCTACAACAGAGTTTTATTCGTTCAGTGCCTCCATTACTGCGGTAGGAAGTGAAGAAGACATCCTCAAACTGAGAACCTAGCTAACCAAGTACCAGATGGTGATGCTCGTAAATGACGAGTTGCATCAAACACCCAAAAATCTTAGAACGTCCAAGAACTAGAAAGACATGATCAAAAATGTAGGTCATTATTTAATGCTTTTTTTCCCTTTCCTTTTAAAAGTGTTTGGTGTATCATGAAGTAGATTTGGCTGCTATTTCTAGCAAGTCGTTTAACCACTATGTAGTGGTTTCCTATTCGTTTCATGTAGTTTCTATAAAATTGCGTACTGCACCTGTCTCGTACTAAATGCTTCCTTTATGAGCTACCTAGGGAACTTAAAGAAGCTAACAGGAAGAGCGCTTACGTTATCACTTGGAATATCAGAAAGATATCAAAGAAAATCTCATATCATAGAATAACTTTTTATATTAATGAACAGCGAAATTTCTACAAGATAAATAATTTGGTATCACTTTCTGATCGAAATAAAATGTAGTCAGTTATGTATATTAATCTGCCACATTAATTTAATTGTAAATATTTACTTAATCGATGAGAAAACGACGAAAAACAGTGTGAATCTGTCAGTTTGAGTTTTCATATAAGAAATAACGTTAACACTGATTCGTTAATATAATTATTCTAGCACCCTAAGCTATGCAAAATAAAGGTTACTAAATTTGGCACGGCGCAAAATTCTATTTTAAAATTGAAAGTTTTAGTAAAAGGTACAGTCGTTAAAGTTATTTTTAAACACAGCAAGCTGCGTAACTGACAAGTATTGTTAATTCAAATTAATATCTCTTTACTTTGTAGTCGCACCTCAACAGGCTTTTATGGGTACTAAACGACTACATTAAAAGAATTAGAAGACACTATAGGCAATTTGCGTTGCTGAAACCCTATTTAGTAAAGAGTAAGTATTAAAATAATGTTAGTTTCTCGATAAAGAGAATTGCAAACATGTCTTTAGAAGAAATTCTACTGATTTTGTATTCCTAATATCAAATGGCCATTTTCATTTTTATTTTATTTCCTTGTTGATTTAGATCACTTATTCACTAATAAGCGTAGGAGTGGCTGTGTGGTAAGTAGCTTGCTTACGAACCACATGGTTCCGGGTTCAGTCCCACTGCGTGGCACCTTGGGCAAGTCTCTTCTACTTTAGCCTCGGGTCGACCAAAGCCTTGTGAGTGGATTTGGTAGACGGAAACTGAAAGCCCGTCGTATATATGTATATATACATATGTATGTGTGTGTGTATATATGTTTGTGTGTTTGTGTTTGTCCCCCCCAACATCGCTTGACAACCAATGGTGGTGTGTTTACGTCCCCATAACCTAGCGGTTCGGCAAGAGAGACCGATAGAATAAGTACTAGGCTTACAAAGAATAAGTCTTGGGATCGATTTGCTCGACTAAAGGCGGTGCTCCAGCATGGCCGCAGCCAAATGACTGAAACAAGTAAAGGAGAGAGTAAGAAAGTAATAGCAATTCGTTTCAAGTTTTATACATGAATTATTTGATGGCTAATTAGTGAATATTTCATCGGGGAACATGTGAAGTAAAACATAAACTTTCAGTTCGAATAGGGGCTGCATTAACTGCTAACAGTAATCTAACGATATTCATGTAAGACAAGAGCTCGAATAATTACCGTAATAAACGATCTGATCTTTTCACTAAATGCAGACATATTGACAAGTTCTGTTGTTCTAATTTCGATGAAATAATGAAACCCGATCAACATATAATATTTTATTTGTGATCTATCCAGTCGGTAACATTATCGTAGAACACATTGTTACTTTTCTCACGTAGAACACACTGTTACTTTTCTCAAATTTTTACAAGTCACACGTTCAGAAATACACGAGGCAAGTCTATCGACAGAAATGAATATCTTACACAGCATAACTGAATAATAATTCATAAACTCCATTTATTAATTTCCGTCTTTTTTCCATATAAATGTTCAGCTCTCTTGAGAGTTTCTTACCGCTCAAAATATGATATTACTGTATATCCGGATCTATCTATCTATCTATCTATCTATCTATCTATCTATCTATCTATCTATCTATCTATCTATCTAACTATCATGTTTGTGCATGTATATATATATATATATATATATATATATATATATATATATATATATGTATGTATGTATGTATGTATGTATATATAGTGAGCTTGTGTGTATGAGTATGTAGTGTCTGTGTATGCACGTGTACATGTAAATACGTATTCTACAAGCTTCCTGCCGGATATCCTCCTCAACTGACATTTCACTTTGCCGATATCATGATGGATATTGACAACAAACTTCAACACATAACGAAAGCTTAAACAAAACCGCTATTCGAAAAATTTCTCACCCAACTCACATCTATTTGCAAAATGCTGTATTTGGCTTGAAAATTAAAATCATGGACAGCCAATAATACATTATATACATATGTGTGTGTACACGTACGTATTTGTGTAAATCTCTGTGTGTGCGCGCCCATTTTTGTGCGTGGATGAATATATGTATGCATATCTATTCTGCTTGTGTATATGAAAGTGCATATCTGAGAATGTTAACAAACAGGAAAACAGTGTGCCTTCGAAAAACACTTACCACTTATTAATACGAAGTGTTGAAATTAATGCATCCAATGTTTCATAGCTTAGTATCATTCCTTCATATTCAATCTTTGAACTTTTCAGCACATCCTCATATTGTGAAGTTACACAAATATATATATACGTATATATATATATATATATATATATATATATATATATATATATATATATATATATATATATATATATATATATATATATATATATATATATATATATATATATATATATATATATATATATATATATATATATATATATACATACATATATATATACATACATATATATATATATATATATATATATATATATATATATATATATATATATAGAGAGAGAGAGAGAGATAGATAGGTATAAGAAGGGATGACCACTAAGTGGACATCCGATATGCTAGAAAAAGATCACCTACGATCTAACCACAAAGAAAAGAATGTTCTCCAGAAAAAATTCAGCAAACACCAGAACATAAGCGGGCAAGACAAATGAAAATATACAAAATAAAGAATTCTTTATTCTGAAGAACATTCTTTTCTTTGTGGTTAGATCGTAGGTGATATTTTTCTAGCATATCAGATGTCCACTTAGTGGTCATTCCTTCTTATACGCCTTTTAATACAATTTTTCTGAATTCTCAGATTTTTTTATATGCTAAGCCACTGGTTTTAAATTGATGTTAATTAAATTAGTATTCAATTTATCACCCTCAGTATATATATATATATATATATATAACGGTATTATCGGGCTATCGGATGTTTTTATACACAGCTAGTCTCAATGTTCTTCGTATTATTTTAGATTTCGATTGATATCACACCAATGGCTATGCGAGTAGACCAAACAGTTCGTGTGAAGGAGACACAGTCTGTCTCAGAGTTACGCATTTACTGTTGAACAGAATGAAGGAACGTGAAATGAAGTATTTTGCCCAAGAGCACAATGCACAACCGGTCTGGCAATCGAAGGCATGATCACGTGATCGTGAGTGTAACGGTTTACCAGAATGCCATGCGATAACAAGTTGGTTCAGGTATATATATGAAATCGTTTGAGCAGAGATTTTGCTGTGGCGCTCTGTAAAGCTGGTTAGTTTATGTGACAGTTGTAGATTGGATTGGGAACGAAGTTATGCAACTTTTTAGCGGAAGAAATGAGTCTCCTGGGCGTTCATAATTGTCTTTTGCAAATGGTCATTATCATTGGCCAGAACAAAGATTAAGAAATGCTCGCACGCGTGTGTATGTGTGATAATGCGTTTGTGTGTATGATTGGATTTGACTTTAAGTTGGTTAGTAAAGAATTTCAGAATTGTTATGTTTATGGGTTCATAGTGAATGCCTCCAGAATAGAATAAAGTGGTCTCTGTGAAGGCGCATGGCTCAGTGGTTAGAGCGTCGGACTTACGATCGTGAAGTTGTGAATTCGAATCCCGGACCGAGCTGCGTGTTGTGTGCTTGAGCAATGCACTTTATTTCACATTGCTCCAGTTCACTCAGCTGTAGAAATGAGTTGCGACCTCACAGGTGTCGAGCTGTATCGGTCCCTTTGCCTTTACTTTGGATAACACTGGTGGCGTGGAAAGAGGAGACCGGTATTCATGAGCGACTGCTGGTCTTCCATAAACAACCTTGCCAGAGGGTAACTTTCTAGGTGCAATCCCATGGTCAGTCATGACCGAAGAGGGTCTCAGCAGTCACATGGAAACATAGAGAGTCACATACCACTGCGTGGAACCATCGGCAAGAATCTTCTACTATATGCCCGTGCAGATCAAAGGCTTGTGAGTAGTAGCGGACTGGCTCTAAAAATATTGGTTACCCGGAGACTAAGGGGGTCCACCCGCAACAACAACGCTCTCATTTAATTTTTTTCTTTTTGTTTTTGTTAAAAGTATTCTTTACAGCTCTCTACAAACACAGTCACGCTGAAATAATTAATGCATTCTTCCAGGATGAATAAAAAACTTTCAATGAACCCTTTAGATACTAACATGGGCCCCCATATATGGATTCTAATGGTGCAGGGGCCCACTTGCCATTGGGCAAGCTGTCAACCTGGCCAGTCTGCCACTGCTTATAAGGGGATTCGGGGGACGACAAAAACTGAAGTAAACCCGCCGTGTGTATATACATACATACACACACACACACACACACACACACATATATATATATATATATATATATATATATATATATATATATATATATACACACACCATACACAGTATATATTTATGCCTGTACATATGTACATTATGAGTTTATATATACGTGTGTGCGTGCGTGCGCGCGCCCGTGTGTGTGCGGCTCTATGTGTTGTGTTGCGCCTTTGTGTTTGACTCCCTCAAGCGCTTGACAACCGGTGTTGTTATGGTTATGTCCTAGTAACATAGAAGATCGGCAAAATGAAACCCATAGAATAAGGACCAAGTTAAACAAATATCTTCTCTCTCTCTCTCTCTCTCTCTCTCACTCTCTCTCTCTCTCTCACTCTCTCTCTCTCTCTCACTCTCTCTCTCTCTCTCTCTCTCTCTGTATATATATATATATATATATATATATATATATATATATATATATATATATATATATATATATATATATATACATATATATATATACATATATATATATACATATACATATACATATACATATACATATACATACACATAGACATATATATGCTCGCACACAATTGCATGCAGCCATAGACATACATATATGGTATATACTTGTGTTTTTGTGTCTACATGTATGTATATGTCCCTGCACACATAATATAACATGCATGCGTATTTATTTTATAGATTATACATTTGCGTGTGTCTGTGTAATAGAAAAAGAAGAAGCATGATCGAGCGAAAAGAAGAAAAAGTCGAGCGAGCAGATTTGATATAATGATTTTGTCAATAACCAACAAGTCAAAAATTCCAGTTATATCGAAAAACGCTTTTCGTGTTGGCTCACAGGATCATGGAAATTTTCAAGGAATTTCTGACATGTTAGCAGTAAGAATCGCTGCCAAACGCTTTAGGCATTCTTTATAACTTCTACGATTGTTCAAAATGGCTTCTCAATGTGCTGCACGCAATCTTTTCCTCATGCAGCCCTTTTTTTCCTCCCCCTTTTTTTCTTCTTCCTCAACTTTTTATATTTATTTCGTTTTTAGTTCATCTCACGCATTTTAAAATACCACAAATTGATTTCGTTAATATTATTGTTTCGTTTTCTTTCCGTATTCTCTCTCTCTCCTTTCAAACAATTTATTTCCCATTTTTGGACGTGTTTTTCTTAATTCGCGACTGCAGCTGTTGTTTTTATTTAAAAGTGTTTGTGTTTGCATTTGCGATGGCGATGTTGGAGGTGATGCTTGTGGTGGTGGTGGTGGTTGTGGTGGTAGAAGTTATGAATGTAGTCATGGTGTTGTTGGCGGCAAAGGAAATTGTTCAATGGAATCTCATTCTGTTACTGCAGATGATTCTACAGCTGCCGGTAAACGACGCTTCTGGTATTGTTGATAAAGCTAGTAGCAGTGGTGGTGCTGATAGTGGTGGTGACTGTGTTGAGAGTGGTTGTAATGATAGTTAATTGAAGATGTTTAGGTGACTGACCTAAACCAACTCGAGCTGCTATCGTAGTGGAATACCATCCAAAAGGAACAGAATATAAATGCCGTTTAATAGACACGCAGAATGATGGCTGTTTGCTCCCCAACGACGTTCGAAAGCATTCAACTGTAACCTTGTAACTGTGATTACAAGACAAATATTCCCTTGAAGCGTATGACATGATGGAACATAAGTTTCTTTCGTCTTAAATATCTGTCAGAAAATCGCAGTTAAACTCAATGGCTGTAAGATATAATAATCTGTCTTATATTTCCCTTAGAACAGCAGGACAGCTGTTATATATTGTACATATGTAATGGTTTGAATCGCTGAAGGATAGTTAATGCTATATAATTGCTAATGCGTTCGTCTGGAGTTCCTAGAGAATGTCTGATATAATAATACTACATAACAAAATAAAGAGAAATACTAAGATTTCAACTAGCGATAAACCAGCCTAATATAACCATTATTGGCTAATAAAGATATTATTGGCATAAGACTGTATTTAGTACTTTTCTTATTTTTATACCAACCAGTCAGTATTTCTTGAGTTATAATTCTTTAATTGTTCTATTACTAGTGTAACCTAAGATGACCGTATAGCGCAACTGGTAGAGTGCAGGAGAAATATCGTTTGTTATTTGCTTATTGCTTCGGAGTTAAAGATCTAGAGGTGAAGGCGATGTTGAATTTTTATTTCTCGAGACTAAAGAAAGTGACGGTCATATTGAGTCCAGTGTAAGGCGGTGAGCCGGCAGAAACGATATCACGCTGGGCGAAATGCTTAGCGGTATCTCTTCTGTCTACGTTCTGAGTTCAAATTCTGCCGAGGTCGACTTTGCTTTCATCCTTTCGGGGTCGATAAATTAAGTACCAGTTGCGTAGTGGGGTCGATCTAATCTACTGGTCCTCCTTTCCCCAAACATTTCGGACCTTGTGGCTAGAGTAGAAAAGAATATTAAATTTGAGCTGTCAGAGTCGTTAGCACGCCGGGCGAAATGCATAGCAGTGTTCCGTGCGTCTTTACGTTCTGAGTTCAAATTCCGACAAGAATGCTGGCTTTGTGCAAAAATTTGAAACCAATATATTTGGTTGATTTCAGGCGGCGGGATCGCAGTATCGTTAGCTCGCAAAAAAAAAAAAAAAAAAAAAACGCTTAGCGGCATTTCGTCTACCTTCACGATCTGAGCTCAAATTCCGCCATCGGCAACTTTGCCATTTTCCCTTCCGGGGCCGATGAAATAAATATTAGTTGAACATTAAGGTCGATGTAATCGACTTACCTCTTTCCTCGAAATTGATGGCCCTGTGCCGAAGTTGAAATCAATATTTTAGGTTGATTCAATAAAAGATATATTGTGACCCAGCTTCAACCTTTAACATGCGTCACACGTGGTACACAACAGATATTTTCCCGGCGTACATGCATCATATTTGATACACACACCACAGTTTTTTTTTTCAACCACCAGAGTAACTTGGGACTCATTACTCAGACCGTATGAAATAAAGGCTAACTAAACATGCCTGGACATTAAGGACGAGGAAAAGGTTAAGAAAGCGTTGCCTGGTGTAAATGTTCGAAATCATTGTTGTTATGGTGATGATGATTGATTGTCAGAATTGTTTGAGCATCGTGCATAATGCCTTGTGGTATATACATTCGCCTTTAAATTTTGTGCGTTCGAATCCAACCAAAATTGACATCAACGTACATTTTTCAAGAAGTGATAAAATGAGGATTCTAAGACGTGAGAGGCTATGTGACACCACTATGTCATTAGTTATCTCATTCTCTCATTCTCTAATTTCCTTATTATTTCTCTATCACATTCTCTCACTTTCTATGTCTATCATAACTACCAACAATTTCTTGTGTTTGGCTGTATTATTTTGTGGATATCTGTTATTCTTTGCTGTGATAGCATTCACATATGTGGACTTATATATTTTTATCCGTATTGCCTCCAAAATTGCATTAAAAGTACAGTGCCAGATAAAATCTTCTCCCTTGTCAATACAGCATATCGTAAACAATGCTGCTCAATATTATTTCAATTATCATCTGAGTTTAGTACACTTACTTCTAAAAATCAATGTTGAAATTTTTAGTAAGTAGCAAGAAATTTAACAAAGATTTATGAAAGAAATGACAAGATATTATTACCGACAGAGCAGATGTTTATGGCTGACGCTGTACCACAAAAATGAACCGTGGAATTCTCATGGGTACTGGTAATTCAATGTAATTTAGTAAGACAACATAATTACATATAAGCATACATCCAAGCACGAACACACACTCATACATACACACATACACACAGTCACACACACACAGATTTGCAAATATATATATAGATAGATATAGAAATAAGTATTGATAGATGAATATTTATATTAAGTATATATATATATGTATGTATGTATCTATTATGTATGTATATATATATATATATATATATGTGCGCGTGTATATATATATATATATATATATATATATATATATATATATATGTGTGTGTGTGTGTGTGTGTGTGTGCATACATACATACACACACGTGCACATACACACACACACACACGCACAATAAATAGTTATAAGTTGTGTTATTTATATTCTTAATGCTTACGTGAACATTGGATTGAACAGAAACCAATATTGAACATAAAAATAGAAAACAGGAAAAAAATGGAGGCTTGGAAGTATACAGGACCATCCTGTATATTGAATACTTGCCAGAGAATACGTGATCAAAGCACGAAACTAGTTCCTCTCATTTAGTGTTGTTGTTATTTATTTATTTATTTATCTGTATATCTATTTATTCATTTTGCTAGGTCGTAGCTGTACAAAATCCACATCTTCCTAAGATCTACTATGAAAAGGGAAAAGCACCGTCTGTAACCAGTAGTTGTTCCGTGTCTCCTGGAGTTTTCTTCTCCATATTTCGACTTCCATGGAGCAGAAATCTTCTGCTTAAAGCAGTTAGTGTTTCAGCTGTGTATCGTCTGTTTCATGTTTTATTTTACTTACGATAGGAACTGTACCGGTACAGCACTGTGATGTTTGCTACTCCTGATTATCGACCACCCGGATTGTTCCACAATAGGTAATGAATTTTAAATTGCCACCGTCTCCTCCAAGATCCTCTTGTCTTACACTGCCCAAATATTGTGATGAGCCTCTGGAAAGATCTATAGCAGGGATTGTTTCTTTACTGCCTTCTTAAGAATTTATATTATGAAAAAAAAAAAATGTCCGTAGTCTTTCCTTCGATCGATGGAGACGAAACTGTTTCATACATCAACAATAGATTTTTCCAGGTTTTGTGGAAGGCACAAAGAAACCCCACCTCATTTGTGACAAAACATGTATATGCTACTTATCGATTTAAATGTTCTTGTGTGGATTTTCCTCTTGTAATAATACTTCACTGAGATCCAACCAGTTTCCTTTCAGATATCATCAACGACAAAAAAAAGTGACACGCTGCACTCGGCAGCAGTATTAGAGGAAGAGAGGCAGTATTAGTGGGAGAGAGACAGTATTAAAGAATCAGAAAGAGGGGGAGAAGGGGAAGAGAGAGAGAGTTGGCTCGCAATATAGAGATAAGAAAAAGGTAGCGAGCTGGCAGAATCGTTGGCATGCCGGACAAATCAGCGGCATTTCGTCTGTTTTTACGTTCTGAGTTCAAATTCCGCCGAGGTCGACTTTACTTTTCATCCTTTCAATAAAATAGGTACCAGTTGAAAAACAAGGGTCGATGTAATTGCTTTATACCCTCCCCCGAAATTGCAGGCATTGTGCCAAAATTTACAACCAATATAGAGATAAGAAAAACAGTCAGTGTATTCAAAATCAGAATTATGGACAAATATGTAACCGCCTAGCATATTGTTTGATTATATTTTCTGGAAACTTGACAACACGATAGGCCTGAAGCGTTCAGAAGAAATTTACATAAACAGATGCTTTCCATAATCCAGGCAGATTCTTACCATGTTCTTCATAAGACGAAGAATCACCTCTGCTGTTGCGATGCTGTTCAGCAGGAGTTGTTCTACACATATCCAAACAGTGCCTCATACATGCATACATACATACATACACACACACACACACACACACACACACACACACACACAAACACACACATATATATATATATATATATATATATATATATATATATATATATATATATATATATATATATATATTAAAGCAATAACGTCGACCACTAACGTGGACAATTAATGCGCTAGAAATAGATCACATCTTGTGTCTATTAAGACCTAAATTGTTCTCAACATGAAATATAGCAGCATACCTATATTTCATGTTGAGAACAATTTAGGTCTTAATAGACACAAGATGTGATCTATTTCTAGCGCATTAATTGTCCACGTTAGTGGTCGACGTTATTTTTTAAAATGTACTTTAATCCCCTGAGATTGCAGATAATATTTCTGAATCTCTTTGATTCTTTAGATGTGCTGGCTTCCTGATAATTAATCGATATTAATTAATATATGATTAATTACCAGATTTTATAATCATATATATATATATATATTCTATTGTGTCTGGGAAGAGTCATTTTCTTATCGTGCCTTAAAATTTAACACACTCACCGTTAAAATTTCCACTTATTTCTTTTTTTTTTTTAACTAAAATTTTCGTTGCGTCTTGCAACCTTTTCAATAGTCTTGACTCAACGAAAATTTTAGGAAAATAAAAATAAGAAATAAGTGGAAATTTTAACGGTGAGTGTATTAAATTTTAAGGCACGATAAGAAAATCACTCTTCTCAGACATCACAGTATATGCTTCAACACACGAAATCACATAAAAAATCTTGCAAACCAAATCCAAAAACGAAATATATATATATTGTTATTAGAGAAATCAGTTAATTTCCTATTGTTAAGTGAAGATATAATTCGGAAAACATTTCTAAAGACAGAATGCGCCACACGGTGATTACTGGAGTTAACTATATCACAATATCTATTTTCTTTTGCCGAACCGCTAAGTTACGGGAAGGTAAACACACCAGCATTGGTTGTCAAGCGATGTTGGGGAGGGGGGGGACAAACACAGACACACAAACATACATATACATACACATATATACATATATATGACAGGCTTCTTTCAGTTTCCGTCTACCAAATCACTCGGGCTTTGGTCCCGACGAACGGGAACGTGAAACTCCGAGTAACAGTTTTTGTCATATTTTTTGCTGCTTTTCAATAAAGTATATATATATATATATATATATATATATATATATATATATATATATATATATATATATACATATATATATATATATATATATATGTATGTATATATATGAGATTTTTTTTCTTTTGAAGTTATAAGCTATTCAAAAAAATATTTGGTGAAGAGAATGCCATACACCTTTAGAGAAGATGATTTCATATACTGTGTATTTCTATGTAAGCGCTTTCGATGTTCAAGCGCTTTCGTTGTTGAATCACTTTCGTCGTTCAAGCGCTTACACACAATATACACACTTTACAAAACCTCTTCCCCAAACGTTTCTGACATTTTCATTTGTATTTTTATTTCCAATAATTTATCTATATAGATAAGTTTTAAAATATCATTTTTCAAAATATGACTCTATCAATTATTTTTACCAGACTTTTAAATATATATATATATATATATATATATATATATATATATATATATATATACTTACCCGCATTTACACACACATACACACATATGTGTTTGTGACGGATATATTATATACACACGTATATATATACATACATACATACGCATACGCAACACATATAAACATTCATCAAACTATATCTGTCTGTTTGTCTCCGTCTATAGATGTGTGTGTGTGTGTATGTGTGTGTGTTTGTGTGTGTTTGTGTGTGTGTGTGTGTGTGTGTGTGTGCGTATCAACCGATATACCTACCTACTTGTGTATGCACATACCTACCTCACTTGCAATCATCCAACCAGCCTACCGACAGAGAGATTGACCGACCAACGACTTACCTACCTTCATACCTACCAAACATATTTGCATAAATATCTACCTAGTTCTCTTCTTTACATACGCTCTCCTCACTAATCACGCTAATTGATAATTATTTCTCGATAGCATTCATTAATGTAATCTAGGTAAACTATCGTAATTGCTTATTTACGTTGTGCATAACAACTACACCAGTGAAAATACTATAAATACATACATATACACATACATACATACATACCTAAAAGTACATACATACGTATATTCATACAGCACACACACACACACACACACACGCACACACATATATGCAAACATACAGGCATGCGTAGATACGTATGTTCTTATATATATACATACATATATATTTATATTCATACACACACATATATATTCGTATATATATATGTGTGTGTATATATGCATATATATATATACGTATATATATATGCATATATATATATACGTATATATATATATATATATATATATATATATATATATATATATATATATATATATATGTATGTATGTTCGTGCGTGTGTGTTTGTGCGTCTGTGTGTCTATGTGCCTGTGTCTGCATGTATATTGGTTGGCCTGTAAGAGAAAAGCCAGCTTTTCCAAGCTGGAACCTGTTATATAAGCAAACGATGTGGCAACGACTTGAAGTGGATTGCAAGTGATCTCGCAAGAGAAGTTGATAATCAGTATTGCCATCATCACTAGATATGGTATTTGCTCGTTCGATGCTATACGTGAAGCAAGTGCAAAGACGAACAGACATCGACACTCAGAATCAGGTATGCATGTATGTACGATATGGCATCTATGTACATAATATATATGTATATATATATATATATATATATATATATATATATATATATATATATATATATATATAGGCGCAGGAGTGGCTGTGAGGTAAGTAGCTTGCTTACCAACCACATGGTTCCGCGGTCAGTCCCACTTCCGAACAGACCACCGAACAGAGCCTCCCCACCATACTGACATGATCCAGATACAAGCCACAGTAAGATATCCACTGCGAGTATGAGGCGCAGGCCCAGAATGTTGGAGCACGATGATCTCAAATGCAAACAAAAGATCACCAAAATGTTCAACGCCATTCATTCTCTGTATGTCTGGTTTTACCACAAAGTGATCTCCGAGAAATATGTCCTAGCACAAGCAAAGGGATGCCTCAATCGCCGCAGTCTTCCAGCACATAGGACTCCGGCCCGGGATTTCTTCCAGCACATAGGACTCCAGCCCGGGATTTGTATTACTGCCCCACTCTCTTGTATATATACATATATATATATACATCTATCTATAAATATGCATATACTTTTCTCATATCTGTTGAGTCTGTCTCTTGCTAAACTGAGTTTCTCTTTTACGTACACAGACCTTCAGACAAGTTGTGACTCAAGAGAATGACTCGGCCACAATAAATTATCATTAAACTCTACCATGGTTTTGAGAACTCTTTTCTCATACAGTCCTCTCAAAACAGATATACATACATACATACATACATACATACACATACACACACATATACATACATACATATTATATTATAGTATATTACTTTATTTTATGTTATATTTCATATATTATATATTATATATCATATTTCATATATTATTTATTATATATCATATATGTGTAAAATGATTAGTATGACTTACAGCCTAGAATAAATGGCATAATAATCTACAATGTACATTCGGCACTATATTTCTCCTTTTTAAAATACTTCGAGTCGCAATATAATGAGGTTATACATCCAGTCATTATTACACATATACACATGCATATGTATGTTTGTATATAGATTGGTATTGGTGAAAGTGTATCATACGAAGATGCTGTGAGTAAGAATAAAGCAATGAAAGAATTTATACGAGACTTAAAGTGATCCAGTAGTCAGAATACTCTTCTTAAAATACATTATTTCACAATGCTTTTGTAGCACCTGTATTGATAGCAACATTTGAGATAATTGACTGGCATTTAGAGGAAATCCATTCCATAAACATGAAAGCTCGCAAAATCAACTGAACTTTCCCAGAGAGTGATACTGAAACACTTCATCTAATACCCATTCAAATTACTTCTGTAGCCTCTGTGACCTAAAAACCTGCGAAACCTGAAACACCCGACCAAAAGATTAAATAGTGACGTCACAAATCTAATTCGTTTATGCCTTCACATTTACAAATATTTTCTTAAATACCGTAACACTGTATCAATAACAGTGATAAGAAATCTAAACGTAACGCATTGTTTTCTCTTCCATCTCCAATTAATATTTCATACCTTAACTAGTAATAACATCAGAGTAAATCGCTCGTATACAGCAGTTTCCTAACAATTTCTCAAATAGAGTAATATGCGGTAATTTGATCAAATGAAACATTCCAGCTACGCTAAAACAATTCGCTTTGTAAACCTCAGGAAAGGGAAACAAAATAACATTTCATTCATTTAATAAATTACATCTTCAGATAATATTTGATGCTATAATTAGTTCCAACGTCAGATGACCTCTTGTGTATAACTAACTCCTGACCTTTTCCTAAATAAATGGATTTGCAGTAATTCAATAAGTCGGATAATTTCTTCACCAATAAAGAAAAAGGGTAATAGTTTTTCTTTTCTTTTGTTTTGAATAAATTCATACTTCAACCTCCATCATGCTGGGTCAGCAGACGCTCAGATACCGACGCGAACATTTAAACAGACTAACATACATGTATAAACATATTTTAACATATTCAAACGACAACACGGACAAAGAAATCCGATAATTAAAACAGACAATGAAAACACATGACTCACTATCGAAACGAAACATGCCGTTCCATTGAAAACTAAGATATACGCAAAAGCATACTTGTTAATAGAATATCTCTATATTTAATTTATCTTTATATATATATATATATATATATATATAAACAATATATGAGTATATGCATATATATGTACATGTATGTATATAGGTTCATCCACATGTACATACAGATACATAACTAGGTACATGACGTGGCAAAAGAACAAGGACAAAAATGGTAAACAAGGTGCAACAAACAAACAGGCCACATAGAAACATCCCCTTCATCAGCTGCCACCATTAAAACTCCGGCGTTTCGAAGAATTAAGGCAGTACGCATCGTTAAAATGGTTCTTCCCACGAACACAAATTAAATTGTTTTCGTGGAGGGTAGTGGCGGACGGAAAACAAGACAGTGGCACGTTGGCAAAACGCTGCTTCTCTAAATGGAAACCTTACCTGTTAATGTGGATTTGTGACACAAAGCAAAGCAGGCCTCGCAGTCTACTAAAAAAAAAAACACATAGTAGATGAGCCATAAGCACTCAGGAAAACTGGGTCACCAATTTGTTCCATGTGACAAAAGTTTTGCAAGGCACCAACAGGCCTGAACAGACACATTCGTATCCATAGAACGTGGTTAACACTTTATTTTACTAAACCCCGTTTTGTTGTTCACAAGAGAATTCATCATCTCCAAATACAATGCTTGTATACCCAAAAAATTTTATAACATTTTTCTGACATATTTTAAATATATACTTTAACCATGTAACACAAGCCTTCTGTAGTTTTTTTTTTTTTAGAGACACTTTCAAATTTATCAGAATATTTGGGCTGAAGATTGGAATAGTGAAGTTTTCGTTCGCTTAACCATGAAACGATTCGTACCCAATTAACTAAAGGCTTGTTTTGTTTGTGCTTTTCCCTCCGGTTTTTTGTTCTATGTGTGCCATAAATATCGCCATCCATTTTAGAGAAAATTTGTAGTTTAGAATCAGTAGTTCTTTGACTGCTGTTTCTGAATTTTCAGTATGTTGGAGAAGCAACTCAATTGCTAATCCCTTATATTTATGATGATAAATGGTCTTACCGATAAAGGTTTATTTCATACTGAACTACTTGGCAAAATTGTTAATTGTTAATTCTATTATTAATTGACGATTCCCTGCCCTCATTTCTTGTATATTTTATATTTGATATCTCTAAGTTAGATAGTTAAACCGTAATCCTTCCACACGGAACTTTTTTTCATATATATACACATACACACACACACACACACACACACACACACACACACACACACACACACACACACATATCTATATATATATATATGTATATATAAAAGTTTGTTGAAGTAATATTTAAGTGTGAGTGGACTGTGTTCTAGAGCAATTAACCACTAGCTATTCATAAGTATGTTTTGGTACAGCATACACCAGTAATTTATATGAAGTAGGTAA